>NC_016088.4:17362707-17662707 GCF_000004515.6 Glycine max | reverse complement strand
GATGGGGGCATCGGGTTCACCTTAGCAACAGCGCTTGTAGCGGCAACTGCAACCATATTGGCTTCCATTATCTTCTTCATGCTCATCATGGCCTCCACCATTGCGGTCATTTTCTCTTTCATGGCCTCCATGTCGGCCTTCATCTGCTCTTGCACCTCCTCTACTTCACCCATTACTCTAGCTCTAGCACGGGTTCGGTAAGCCGCACTGACCTCCATTATCTCCTTTATGCTCATCATGGCCCCCATCATTGTGGCCATTTTCTCTTTCAAGGCCTCTGTGTCGGCCTTCATTTGCTCTTGCACCTCCTCTACTTCACCCATTACTCTAGCTCTAGCATAGGTTCGATAAGGGCGCCGTAAAGCGTGTTTTTTTCTTTTTGATAATAATGATTAAGTTCATTTTTTTTCAAGGAAAGAATGCAATGAGCAATGCAACCAATGACAAGGGTGTATGTATGTGAATGATGCACAGTTGAAGTATTGCGAATTTTTACGCAGGACATGGGGTTGAATCAATTTAGATTTTCAACATGGTCCATGACATCTGCGACATCCTGGAAATTTCTACCCGGAATTTTTGTAAATGGTGTATTTTGAATGATTATATATATTTATAAGTATTATTTAGTGTATATGCATATATGTTCCTGGTAGAAGTAGGAATAGTGGGGGCAAGATACGCGGGTTAGGCTAATTATGGAAGAGAAATCCATAACTGGAAGGTTATAGGTTAATTCTTAATTAATTAGTCTAAAAATCATCGTTTTGTGTGCAACTTAGAATTTAACAAAACCAACCTCTGAACCACGCTCGGGGTTTCATTCTGAGCATTTTTATATATATATTGCCTACTTTCGAAAACTGGCCCTGACGGGCGCAGAGAAACGCGAGGGACTGGAACCAGAGGAACGGCATGCAAACCGAGGCAAGATTTTGGCATTTCAAAAGGTCAGATTTTTCTCTTCATGTGGCTGAGCATGAGTCACATCAAGAGAAAAAGTGGGCCCTTTTGCTCCACTCAAATGGAGACATGTGGCATAGCTTAAGATAAAATAATAGAAAAGAGAACAAGCTTTTCTTTTTAACCAAAAAGCCGTTTTCTCTCTCCTCACTCAGCCAAAGAAAATTTCAGAAAAGCTCTTTTCTCTCTCTCACGTTGCCATTCTCTTCTTCTTCATCCTCCATTGAAACTCCATTAAAGCTCCAACCTTTTGTGCCCATTTCTGCTCCAAATCGTGAAAGGAAGGCATTTTCGAAGTCGTGAAGCGCATCTCTACGTGTGGGACCTCGAAATTTCAGGTTTGGGTAGACTTCTTTCTCACTTGATTTTCGTGGGTATTGGGTTTTGGGAGATATGATGGGTAGTTTTGCTAGGTTTCTGCTTCATGATAGTTATTTGTGAAGAAATTTGTTGAAAGCATGTTGAACTTGCCGTGTTTGGATGAGTTAAGCTTACCCATTCAGTTTTAGGGTTTTTATGATGATGCTTGTGATGTTTATGTGCTGAAATTGCTTAGGGAAAACTGTTAGAGATGAAGGGTAAAGTTAACTTAGGGTTAGAAAGTGAGAATATGGTGTTATGAGTGGAAAAAGAGTGAGGTTTTGAGAGTTGGAAGGCCAAATCTGGATTTAGTGGTATTTGGAGGTTAAAGTGAGTTAATCCTAGCTAGAAATTTCATTTAGGACTTATGAGAAAGCTTGGGCTGTGCAAGAGAGAAAAACAAATGACCAAAGTGAACAAAGAGCCATTTCTAGGGTAAAATTTGGGTGTTGAGGAGTCAAATTTTAATTCGGTGGAATTTTAGGTGTAAATCCAGTTTGAGCAAGTTTAAGTTGATGTTATAGACTTGTGGGAGGTGAGAGTTTGCTCCAAATTTACCTCATTCTCAATTTCACTTCTTAAACCTTGAAAATCCATTAAATTGAGGGGTTTTGGATACCTAGATTTTGTGTTGCCTTGGTCTGAAGCTTGCCCTTGGTTTAGACATGATTGGTACATGATTTGGGACTTGTAGGATTCAATTTGGGCAAAATTGGATGAGGGAAAGAGTGGTTTTCGAAATCTGCACTTTATGCAGAATTTTGCTGTTGGAATGTGCAGCAGAATTTTGCATAAGTGCAGAAAAATGCTATGTATTTGCTGGTTGTGGAAAGAGTAGTACAGAATGAGTTCTGGATGTTTTCTAGCAGATCCCAACGGTCAAAATGTAGACTTATGTACTAGAGACTTCCAGTAAAAGTTTCGAGTCGATCCAACGGTTAACGAATTGGAACGAAGGAAATGTTACTGGGGTATTTGTATGTGAAAAGCTGTGATTTTGAGTTGTGTTTTGGGCAGAGTTTTCTGCCTTTGCTCTGTTTTGCTTGGTTTTGTTAGTCCATGATGATTGGATGTGGAATTACCTGGATGTTGTGGAAGCTTGGGAGGATTGATGGGGACCCGGCGTTGAGAGGAACGAGGATAAGGGCTACGTGGGAGTACGTGAGCTCAGTTGGAGGTGGGCAACAGGGGATGGTGGGTTATACGTGATTTATGGATATGGAGAATTGTCTTGCACCATCGCCCGACCGCCACCTAGTACCACATGTGATGGATACCCCATAATCCTACAAGCTTGAAATGAGGAAGTGTAGAAGGGTGAAACTTCCTGCTTTTATTCGTTGACCACAGAGTGGTACCTGGAGATATGTCGCGGGGGTCAGGAGACCTTGGGGACGTCAGGTGGGGTGCTATTGCCCAAAACCAAGCTTGACCAATCCCGACCCAACTCGGGCATAGTCAGTCAGTGAGAACCTGTGATGTACCTAAGCAGGCGAGCTCCTGGCAGTCAACAGATAAAAGGAACAAAGACCACAAAGCAAGGAGGCTTGTGTGGTGGCTGGCCAGCTGTGAATCTTGTGTGATATATGGGTTATGGCCTCTGGTAATCGATTACCAAGGGGTTTAATCGATTACCAGGCTTAAAAAGGGAACTGGAAGATTGTAGAGGCCTCTGGTAATCGATTACCAGTCTGTGTAATCGATTACACAGAGGAATGGGTCACTGGTAATCGATTACCAGGTATGTGTAATCGATTACACAGTGCCTTTTTCAGGTTTTCATGTCCTGAAGCTGTGTAATTCGAGTTTGGCCTCTGGTAATCGATTACCAAGGCTGTGTAATCGATTACCAGAGATGAAAAGCCTAAAGATACCCCTTTTACTTGCATGTAATGGTTATGAGACGCATTGTGTTGCGGCGTAGTTAGATTCTCGTGAAAGAGTCTACCCCTTTCTTTTCTTTCTTGTAGATCGTGATGGCGGCGCAGCTAATCCATGATCGAGTGGAGACGGAGTGTCTAGAGGGAGCTTGGGAGACCCTCGAAGGCAACACGAGGTGCCGATTTTGGGGCACGATTCGATTTACGGCTACTTCATTGGTGCATCCAGATGAACCCGTGCGCACGCTCCAGCGTACTGTGGAGTGGATACTACCCACGCCTACACCATACCGTCTAGTGGAGCCAGTCCAAGTGATCGAGGTGACGTCATCCGAGGAAGACCCTTAGGAGGATCCCGAGGAGCTACCTCCTGAGCCTACTGTGGATGCTCTTGACTTTCTAGAGGGTGATGAGGACCCACTCCCTGAGGTGGATTCTCCCGAGGACGTCATGTCGGCATCTGAGGCAGACTCTACGGAGGATAGTGGTCCTGGAGAGATGGCGATCAGTGGAGGCTCTTCATCATAGTTGACAGTTCTATGGACTAGTTTTATATACTTTTTGAGGGTGGGTGTATCTAGGACTGACTGTTAGGTTTACTCTTTTGTTTTTGTACGGGTAGACCTATTGTATAGGAATTTGATGATTGTATACATGTGGCTGAAGCCACCACTGTGGACACCTTTGCTCTGGATGACACTATGTATTTTGTAAAACTCCCATATTTTGGACAGCTATTAAATGATGAATGTACTTATGTTTAACCTTGTTATTTGAAAAGAAAGCATTAGCAAACTTTATTTGCAAAAGAGTTTACCGACCGTATTTTGTTTTATTATTTTCACGTGACGACCTAAACTAATGGCTGGTATACTCTTCCTTTTGAAACAACAAAATAGTTTAGAGATTACGAGTGGTAAGAAAGAAATGACTCCGAATAGAGTTGTGAACTGGCCATTCAGGACTCTATAGTGAGGATTTTCCTTCTGCACCTAATTATTGTGAAAAGAGAAAGAAATGAAAAAGAAAAAGAAGAAAAAAAAATTACCATGGTTTTTGTTATTTAAATCATTACTATTAAACAAGTCATTATTTTGGGGACGCCACAATTGGTGGTATCAGAGCAAAAGTTGGATTCTAGTGAACCTATTTATGGTCTTGCTGTGTGAATGTTGTGTATCTCTGAAACTTGGAAGTAGGTTTCGAGGAGTGACGTTAAGTCACACATTGTGTGTATTTCTACCTTCTTGTCTTAAGCATGAACATGTGATTGATTCAGTAGAATTGTTGTGTGTATATGTATGTATAGAGAGAAGGATATTGTTGTAACTGTCATAGCCTGTGTGGTACACTCTCTCAGTAGGGTTTCTTGGATACTAATAGTTTTCCTACAGGATAGGTATGGCAGGACGTGGTAGGGATCAGAACCGTGATGTCCTCAACCGCATCACAGCTGTGCTAGAAACTCTGGTGCAGGAACGTGATGTGGAGCCAGCAGAGTATCGGGGACTCATGGCTTTCCGTAAGAACCACCCGCCAAAGTTCAGTGGAGACTATGATCCGGAAGGTGCTAGGTTGTGGTTAGCTGAGACGGAGAAGATTTTCGAGGCGATAGGTTACCTTGAGGAGCATAAGGTCCTTTATGCGACATTTATGCTCCAAGGAGAGGCTGAGAATTGGTGGAATTTCGTGAAGCCTTCATTTGTTGCACCTGGAGGCGTGATTCCTTGGAATGCCTTCAAGGAAAAGTTTCTGGAAAATTACTTTCCACGAGATCTCAGGAAGCGGAAGGCGAGGGAGTTTTTGGATTTGAAGCAGGGAAACATGTCTGTTGGGGAGTACACGACCAAGTTTAATGAGCTTCTGCAGTATTGGCCTCAATACCAAGATGCTCGGAATGAGGAAGATTTATGTGCTCAGTTTGAGAATGGGCTTCGGTTGGAGATCCAACAGGCGGTTAGCTACATGCAGATCACGGATTTTAATCAGTTGGTGACAAAGTGTAGGATTTTCGAGGACAAGATGAAGGGGAGGCAAGCTAGAGGCGTTGGAGGACCACAGAGAAACCATCCTTTTAGAGGAAATAGTAATAAGAGGATGAAGCCGTATGCTAGCAACAAGGGGAAACAACATATGGCTACCTCCAATATGAGCCAGTTAAGGGGGACTAGGGTACAGTGTTTTCAGTGTGGGGGACCGCATCTTAAAAGGAATTGCCCACAGCTCCAGCAGACACAGGAGAATCGTTGTTATGTTTGTGGCAAGGTGGGCCATTATGCTCGAGAATGTAGGGTGACCGGAAGACCGACGGTAACTGCCAATTCCAACACCGTCAATCGTGGACCCGCTAATTCCACAAGGAGCGGTAATGTTAGCAACAACAACACTAGTGGTGGAAGACCAAAAGTACCCTCCCGGGTATTTGCTATGAGTGGTTCAGAAGCGGCTGCCTCCAACGATTTGATACGGGGTAAGTGTTTGATTGCTGATAAACTACTAGATGTACTTTATGATTCGGGTGCCACGCATTCTTTCATATATCATGCCTGTGTGGAGAGGTTGGGGTTATGTGCGACAACATCTTTGTCAAGGTGAAACTGGAAGTAACAAGGACATCAACAGTCCTAAATGTGTTTGGCAGTAGACGAAGCAGCGATGTAACTCGATCCATCTTTTGCCCCAATACTTTCATGCTTCACCTTGACTTGATGAACCTTTTCATAAAAGCATGAGTTTGGTTCAACCCCGTGATCCAAGGAATGGCAATTCGGTCGCCAATACTTTGACAACATTTCATAGAGATGAAAGACTCGGGAATACGTATGCTATGCATGGAAAATGTAATTATGAAATTGAGATGCCCGAAGAAACATCTTTTCTTAGTTAACCATGCATTAGGTACCATGTTCAACCATTTTTTTTTTAAGTGAAACGGGTTTATGATCCCAACATGGTTGGCTCATGGTACCTAACACATGCAACTAAGAATGTAGTGCAAATTTTCACGCTTCTTCTTTTTTTTTTTTTTTTGCAGAGGAAAACGCAACGATCATGCATGAGCAAACATGAAAACAAAAGGAATGCAGTTTGTAGAACAAAAAGTATGTTGAACGCATATGCATGATGATGCAATGATTCATGCAAAATGTGAGGCTGGAATATGATAACGGGAAAATGCAGGAACGATATGTTCATTATGATGCCATGAAGAGATGCTTATGTGATGCATGATATGAATGCATTCTAGAGATAAAATGCAAGAGTGATTTGATTCGCACTGATCTTTGGAGTAAAAACATGGGATAAACTCATTTTATTCACAAAGTTATAACTAGTCAAGATCTGAGTGACAATACAAATTTCCTAGCGGTTTCTAATTATATGGGTCATTAAGTCTATCATATGTTGACAATAGCTGAGAAGTCTGTGGATCTCCTCGGGGGCGGAGTAGGAGTCCGCCATTGCTTTGGCCTTGGCTAGCAATCGAGGAAGTTCTTGACTCCCATTCAAAGTAAGAGTGAATCGGTCCATCCACATTATTGCCTCTTGATGTAACGAGTCGATCACCCTTCCTCTAGCCTCCTTTTCCGCGTACACTCGGGCATACTCGTCCGCCACTTTGTGCTCATGGGCCGTGGCTAGATTTAATTCTTCTTGGTACTTGCTGATGATGGCTAACATGTTGGTCTTTGTCTCACATAAACACTGAGACAAGATTCTCTTGGACCTTGAGCAAGTAGCTAACTCCTCTTTTAAGACCATGTTATGTGCTCGTGATTGGTCTCTTTCTTCCCTTCGAAGCTTGAGCTCACTGTTACTGCCCCACAAAGCTCCACGGAATTTGTCACGGCCATGCTCTTCCTTGCAATCCCTCTTGGTTTCTTGTTCAAGGGCTCTTGCGGTAGCTGCATTTTCTTCTCGTAACCCAGCGCACTCTTTTCGGACATCTATAGCGACCAACTTGAATTTTTATTTGGCAAGTCTTGCTTTTCCTAGTTCTGTTTTTAGAGCTCGTACTTCTTCATCCTCTTCCGGAGCTTCGAAGTTCTCTTCGTTGATAATCTTTAACTTGGAGAGCCAATCTAACCCTCATGTGCGACCTTTCAGCCACTCATGATAACCACCGATGATGCCATTACGAATGCCCCTAAGTTCTTTATCTTTCCTTAACGGGTTTTCCCATGCCTTATGGACTCTTTGTATAATCTTGAAACTTTGCGCACCGAAATCTCTCACAAGGAAAGGAGAGAGGCTTTCTTCCGTCGGTGCTCCCCTCATGGGGTACCCTAACTGTCTTATAGCAAGTGCAACATTGTAGTTAATGCAACCCCTCGTTCCTATCAACGGGATGTTTGGGTAGTCCCCACATGAGAAGAGAACTCCCTCCTTTCCTTCCTTCCACCGAGGAAACCAGTTGATTGTTCTGCCTCCTATCCCAGCCAAATGTTGGTCCTAATATACTCTTCTCTTTTCAACACACGAGCGATGGCTTCTGAGCGGACATGGATGCCTTATGTCTTGTTGGAATAGGTGCAAGACCAACCATACACAAAGAGCAGGTAAACAGTAGATGATCCGTGCACTACTCTTCTCGCACCTTCGGTCAAATGTGTCAAATAAGTTTGCCAAGATAGCTACCACCGGGCTTTCTTTGCTATGGTGATATGCAAGGAAAGCATCAATTGCGGCTAGGTCCACCAAACCATCCATGTTTGGAAAGAGGACAACCCCAAAGATTAGCAATGCTAATACGTCTATAAACGGGACCCACTTCTCTTGATTCACCATATCCCTTGCCTTGCCTTCTAAGTATTTCCGTGGTAGGCCCACTACGTTGTTTCGAGTTTGCTTTACATGATCCAACTCTCTTGCCGAATCCCTGACCACAACTGCAATCTTGCTCAAGGAGGGAAGAAACTTGGAGAAAAGATACGGTTTCCTTCCCCCAAGAGAACATCCTAGAATCTCCTCAAATTCTTCGACAGTCGGTACTAATTGGAAGTCTCCAAACGTGAAGCATCTCGAAGGCTGGTCATAGTATTGGGTGAGTGATACAACAGCTTCTGTGGATATCTCTGCTATGGTCAAATCTAAAATCTTTCCTTACACCTTGCAGAAGGATTGTATCTGTAGAGGTCCCATCAACCGCCCCAACTCCTTAATGCTGGTGATATCTAGGCCCTTAATCTTGACTTGACAAAACCTTTTTCCGGTTTGATTTGTTCCCATGTTTTACTAAAGTGAAACAAAACCCAGTGCGAATCAAAACTCTGACATCTATCATGGGTGGAATGGATGAATGTATGAAGAAATGCATATGACACAGATGCAATTTATGAATATGGGAGCCCGAGAAATTGTCTCCTTCTTAGATACAACATCTTGGGGGAGCACGACGCCCGACGTATGTATTTATGAAGGTGACACGGACCTTCCATTGGTTTGCCAAAGAAAGGGGATCAAGACGAAACCCATGCATGATAAGGCACAACATGGGAATGTACATAGTACGACACTATCCACAAACAAATATAATCAAAGGGGTACACAACATTTGACTACATGCATGGCAGTGTGAAAAATGGCACGCAGTGTGCTTGCTCCGTGCCCCTATTTTAGGGACCTATATGGGAGGGAGCTAAAAGGGCTTTTAGTGATAATTCCCAAGGTGGTCATATCTCTCTTGATGGCCTCTAGAGGTATCATCCCCTTCGAATAAACATATTGTAGCAGTAGGGACAACTAGCAACAATATGTTATCAAAGAGAAAAACTCTAGATGAGGGTTCACTGTAATCAAGCAAGTCGGAGACCTAGCGTGATCACAAATTCACCTCCACTCCTTATGTTCCCACGAACCCGGGTATAGGGCCCTTTTTCAACTCACCGTGTGTGCAAATAGTGTTGGTGTTTGTGTGCATCAAATGAATAAATATTTTTCTTATGCATACATTGAAAAATACACTAAAGGCATCCAAGAGTTATATATAAGAACGCAAGAGAAATAAAGGGAAACCAAGAAAGGAGAAAGTCATGATAAAACATTGCACAAGATTAAATGGCCTAACTCTCTAAAAACATTCCCCAGTGGAGTCGCCAACTGTCGCAACCTACCCTTCTGCGGGAGGGCGACGCAGGACTCACGGGTGCGTCTTCCAAGAAAGAAATACGCGCGGAGTCGCCACCAACGTTTATTAGAGGAAAACATTGGAAAAACCGGAAAAGACATGGTCTACGAACTTTGAGTGAAAGGTTCAGGAGTTGTATTTACGCACGGGGAAGGTATTAGCACCACACGCATCCGTCGCAAGGGACGGCAGCCTTTAATCAAATGTGCAAACATGACTTCAATTTGTGTTATCTTCCTTTTTTAACGTTCTTATGTCTTTTTATGCCTTTTTATATTTTTATCTTTTTTGTGGTCGACAAGGGTGTTTCCCTTCCTCCTAGGTATTCCTCAATTGTGATAAGGAAATCAGACCTACGTAGTTCTTTGAGAACTAAACGTTGGTTAAATTATTTTTATCCTTTTTTGCAAGATATATTTTTATTGAACGGAAGGGTCATTTAAGGTGTTGGACCATTAAACAATCTTTCGATTCTTTTGATAGGATAGAAAACATTAAGGCATTGAACCATTAATGATCTCTTGTTTTCTTTGAAAGAGGTAACAAAGCTACGCGTTGGTTTTACGCTTTAGAAATCCACGTTTAACCAATAAAAGCGGAAAAGACCATTTCAAGGCGTTGGACCTTAAAAATGGCTTTTTAGGTGATGACAAAAGTTTGATTTATAAATTGATTTTAGCCTTAGTTTCACTTTGATTATTAGTCAATTCGATTAAGAAAGAAAAATCCTAAAGAAAAACGTCCGATTGATTTTTTTGATTATTTTACTAAAAGATATTTTTTTATTATTATATTATTATTTTGCCTCTTTTTTGGTTTTAAACGTGGTTATGGCATGACCGAACGGTTGGATTTCATTTTAACAGAAATTAAAAGATGTTACAATTCAAATGATCGGTGGAAATTTATTTTATTTTTTGATTAGGCGAGAAAATGACTTAAATAAACGACTAAAGCATGTCAAAAAGGGGGTACGGAAAGTAAATGAAATGAAAATAAAAGCATGCAAAACAAGTGGGGACCACTAAGGGTACATAGAATGAATTGAAAAGTTCGATTTCGAGAACCTACCTATTGAAGACCTAAGAACGACAAAGAACGAATGAAGAACGGTGGAAAATCTTCACGAAATCGCCCACGGAAACGTCTAGGAAGCGTTACGGAAGCGCCTTGGCTTGGATTTTCTTCACGGAAACAATTTTTCTCACTAATTTTAAGTGATTCTCAGGTACCAGGAGGGTTGAACATTTTTGTTATGCCCTCCTCCCCCTATTTATAGGGGAAAAGAGGGAGGAGCTTGCCACCCAGCTCGCCCAGGCGAGCTAGGTTGCTTCCTCCAGATGGCACCGCCTTTTGTGGAACTTCCTGAAAGGCCCAAGTTGGCCTGATTGCTATTTGTACCCCCTTGTTTACTAAATACACCCCCTGCCTTTTTTTTGCTGATTATTTTTCCGTAACATTACGGAACTTTACAAATTACGTAACGATACTTGTTTTCTTTTCGTAATGTCACGAAATCTTACGGATTACGCAATCATCCCTTCTTTGGCTTCCGGAATGTTACGGAACTTTACAGATTGTGCATCAATGCTTTCTTTTGACTTCCGGCATGTCGCGGAACTTCACGGATTGCCTAACGATGGGTGCTAAGTACCTCGAAGTGGTCGAACGAGGGTCACATCCCAATAAACGGATGGTCCCCGGAAGAAATTAGGGTATGACAAACACAACAACAAATAAATGAGAAAAGAAGATCTATGTTAAAAAATATGAGAATAAAAAATGGAACTTCTGTTGGCAGTGGTCACTCCTCAATTGTAGGACATATTTGGAATTTTTTATCCAAGGAATCAAAGACAAATAACATAGGATTTACATACATTTTGTTTAATCAACCGAGTTAGACTATCTTATAATATAAATATTTTGAGCATGAAAATTCAATCTTATTAATTACCTTGAATAAACTATTACTTATAAACATATCCCTCAGCAGCTGCTCCACTTCATAAAATACTAATGCACTGGTAGGAAGCAAGCACTACAAAAAATAAGGATTAGAGGCCTAAGCATTGAACATGTAACAGAATCCATTATAAGTAGCTGAGCTGGCACTTAGCTAGTGGTTCAAATGGAATATGTTGTCGGCACAGCACGTGGTTGTTCCCCATCATGCATGCTGCACTGCTCTTTGTCGCCATTTCCATTTTTGTTTTTCTGTTATTGCTTTTTGCATTTTAGCGTTTCATATCCTTGTAGCAGCATCTTGGTTAGTGCTTATATAAGGATGCTTTATTATGTAATGAAGCCAGCAAAAAATAATATCAAGTTTTTCTTTCTCACCTTTCTCTCTTATGGAGGTTCGTAGCCCTCGAAGCTAGGTTGTTTCTTCCCCTTGTTCTTGCGTTCATAACATTGGTGCTTTCATTGAGCTCCAACGGTGGACGACAAACCTTCCTTAAACTGCCTGGACCACCTCGAGGCCGTCATTGCCAAACTCGCTGTAGCTTAACTCCACTCCGTCGTGACCCTAGCTTCCATGGTCTCCAAACTCAATGTCATTCTGCTAAAATTGCATATCCCGGTAACCATCCAACACTTCCCATCTTCTTCTTCTGAGCAATTACCACCATTGGCTCCACTTCCTATGCCGACTATGCCTCCATGCCCTGCACCCGTGTAACCAAGCCCTGCACCCTTGCTAGCTCCATTTCCTATGCCTGCTCCTCATCTCCCCGATCTCAATCACATTCGTGCCACCATTTCCTTCGACAACCTCTTCAGCATTGTTCTTCGTTATGGCCATGCAACAACTCCTCATGACAAGCCTTGGGAAAATAGAGACATGGCGTTGTTTGAGATGGGACCTGAGTCCTATGGGACTGCCATGGTCACATGCAAGTGCCAACCAGCTGCCTTTGCACTATGGACAACTACTAAACTAGGTGTGTTTCGCTGGGACAGACCTTGGGATCCCAGTATTACTTTTGAAAACCATGGTTTGGAGCCCCAACACCTTTAAGACAAGGTGGTTTTGATGGGCCAGTGAATGTTAGGAAGCAAGCACTACAGAAAATAAGGATTAGAGGCCCAAGCGTAGAACATGTAACAGAATCCGTTATAAGTAGTTGAGTTGGCACTTGGCTAGTGATTCAAAAGGAATATGTTGTCGGCACAGCACGTGGTTGTTCCCCATCATGCATGCAACACTGCTCTTTGTCACCATTTCCATTTTAGTTTTTCTGTTATTGCTTCTTGCATTTTAGCGTTTCGTATCCTTGTAGCAGTAGCATCTTGGTTAGTGCTTATATAAGGATGCTTTATTATGTAATAAAGGCAGCATAAAATAATATCAAGTTTTCTTTCTCACTTTTCTCTCTTATGGAGGTTCCTAGCCCTCGAAGCTAGGTTGTTTCTCTCATTTGTTCTTGCATTCATAACACACACAATATCGCATAATTGCGTATTTTGAACTAGTTCGTTTTGATCGATCCAAATCTAGTCTCAAAGCATTTTCTTAAAAATTGGACTTCAAGTGTATTTGATATATTCTACACTTTACAGATATTAATTTATGATTTCACCAACACTTGTCTATAAATGTCAAGCTGATATAAACAAAAATTGTACATACGATGATTAATTCAATATTAATTTGGATATTTCTTTATTGTTATCACTCAATTTCTTCAAATCCAAATATAGCATCATTGATCCTTTCAAGTGGCTGCAATATAAACAACATTAAACATAAACAACAACATTTTTCAAATTCAGAAACAAGTTTCTACCAAAAGCCAATCTTCATCTTTCTTTTTCTTGTTCAACTTCATCCATCTGAAATGAAATCCCCATTTCAGAATAATTTTCCCCATCACGATCATCTAAAGTGCCTAAATAATTTTCATGATAAATATCAACTTGATCATTGCCTTCATCTTCCGTGTAATCATTAGAAAAATGGTCATCAAGTGTGATCAAGTGGAGTTTGTGCTTTTTGGTGCCTTTGGTTTTGTCCTTGGACTTGCAAGCTGGGTGGAGGTGACAACCAGGGCAACATGGTTTGCCACACTTTCCCATGAACTTTGAGTGATTGGTGGGCTTAGAGGAAACCTATAGGAATATTGCTGTGGGAGGAGAATCAGACTGGCTGATGATTCGGGTAATTAAGTGGGCTTGCTAGGATCAGATAAGATCTCACCATACCATGTTGGCAACCATCTCTCTTCACTGTTGTTCCTTGAAATCGTGGGTGTTCAGCTTTCGAAAAGTGCACCGGATCGCACTAGTAGTTTAAAATGGTAAGAACCGAGTATCGAACACTCAAGGAACTTGTGTTATTTGGTAAGCTATTTCAGCAAATAGGTGTCTGGTGTGTAAAGGTAAGTGTGAATATGAACAGATGTATAAACTATCTGTGCAAAAAGAAAGAAAATCACGCGAGACAAATGATGTGTAAAAACAAGTAGAAAACACGTTGGCCTTCCTAATAGGTGCCTGATGCTAAAAAGATATTCTCTATCTAACAATGCTCATGTGTTCTTATGGTGTCTCCTGAGATACTAAACCTCGATTCCTCATGATAGTTTAACCTAATCCTGATCAAGCATCATCCACAGATTCCTCTTGTAAGACTAAACTCAACCAGGACTGCATTAAGACACACATACAAAACTAAGTTATCGCACCCCGATTCCTCGTGATAGTACGACAACTTAGCCATGTACTATCAAGGACTTTAGAGTCAGACCAGTTTCCACTGTTGAATGACCCTAACAAAGCATGCATATATGTGATCAAGGTAAAGGCATACTAGAATGAAAAGCAGATAGCATAGAGTACACACAAAACATCATTAAATAGATAGAAATATATTTACATCAGGTACCTATAGGGAAGATCCAATAGAGAATTTAGCTTTCCATACCAGGAAGCCTTCTTAACAACAAAGAGAAGAACAAGATGAAAGATTGCAAAAATACAAGTGGTGAGGATGTCTCCTTCACTTCTAGGATCTCACAATCACTCACAAACTCATCTCAAGCTCTCAAATCGGCTCCTGCTTCAAGCTCTGGTCTCTGCAGATCTTCACACAGCAAAATCTCTCAAAACTCTCTGGAACTTGGACCTTTCTCTCTCTAAAAACCATAGACATGCAAAGCTCTGAATCCCAGTCCAAACTCTCTTCACAAAATCTTATTTCAGGCTTAAATAGGTGGCCTTGTTCTTGCTTGTGCGCTTAGCGCACGTATGGACCGCTTAGCACATATTAGTGATTTTTGGCTTAGCGCGCCTTTCTCGCTTAGCAGATGAACTGAAGTAGTGCGCTTAGTGAGATGAAGCGGTACGCTTAGCGAACCTGTACAACTCATATTCTTCCAGAGTCTTCCTCGTGCTTAGCCCAGGAGTCTTGCGCTTAGCGGACGCTCGCTAAGCCAGCAGATTGGCTTAGCGAGGAGATGAAAAACAACACTTTCCAAAGCTTGCCTAATTAACCTGAAATTGAGAGAAAATGATTATTAAACACACGAAATGAAAAGACTAAGTATTTATTACCTATACTTAACAGAAAATACTTATAACACTACAAAATAGCCATAAATTGGGAGAGTTTGATACAATTTATACAAGTTTTATACACAAAAGTTAGTCGTTTTCACCGACTAACAGTGGGCTAAAGAAATGGGAAAAAAATGAAGAAAAAAACAACTAAGAATAGAGGAATTGATGGGAGAAGGATGGATGTGTCTATGCCTATGTATAATGTTTCATTTATCTGGGATGGAGTTGCAATGTGCTCATGTGGACTGGACGGTATTGAACTTGAGGCACAAGGTACATTACCATAAAATTGTAGACCAAGTATTTGTGGTTAGAAAAATGAACATTTTTTATAACTCATTAGCATTAAATAAAGTATGCAATGTTGGTTATTTTTCAATAAACCTTATAAAATACCAAATGAGCACCAAAACACATTATGTCAAATTATCAAAAGGTTTTAAGGAATACCTGGATCCATAGAGAGCTTGATCAACACGCAGCGGAATCTGACAGTGGTCACGAACAATTGGTTAAATGACCTTCCTCAATCAAATCACCTTCTTCCTTATGGGACCTTCATTTTCTCTTCAGATGGGGAGAGGAGAAACTGTTTATTGATTTGGTGATTTAGGGACCATAACCATTCCTCAGGTTTTAAACCTATTAGGGTTTTCATTATCCCCTAATGGGCCAAACTGGTTTTTGCTCATTAAGCTCATATCAATTTTCTGGCAGTCTAACGGGCTCACTTAAATAGGTCACTTTATATTGAACCTATTTAAATGAAAATAACTAATATAAATGTTATAATATAATATGTAGCCCATATTAATTAATTAGGAATTATAAAAATTCCTAACAATCTCCCACTTGGGCTTCATATTAACCTTAGACATTTATATCACAAAATTCTTTAGGCGCACAACCGTATGTTATTTACTTTTAGACTCCTTTTATACAATCTGTTCCATCTCATATAACAATAGGAAACCATTGTAGTTTTCATCATAATTTAGCTTGACTAAGCCACAATGATCACCATTGTTACTCATACACGATGACATAGATCAAATGTGGATAAGCGACATGGAAATTACA
The DNA here is from genome assembly GCF_000004515.6 of Glycine max. Taxonomy (NCBI): domain Eukaryota; kingdom Viridiplantae; phylum Streptophyta; class Magnoliopsida; order Fabales; family Fabaceae; genus Glycine; species Glycine max. Next base: position 17,646,735 of record NC_016088.4, on the reverse strand, counting down.
TACAATGTGATCTTAATCATGTCTATTTCCAACTAGTCCCAACTTTATTCTTCATAGAGATCAATCCAAAATACAATATAAATATTGCACACAAAACAAACTCAAAATATAATGATAAACATCAACTTTATTTCTGCAGAAAATCCAAATAACAAATGTTTGTAAACCGTAAGATATAGAACATGAGTAAGACTCCCACTAAACTAAGGTACTGTCAGGAATTACACCCATATGAGCAGTGTGCTCGTGAAAAACTTTAGTGTCATACCTTTAGTAAGTGGATCAGCTAGCATGGAATGAGTTCCTATATGTTCTATACAAATCTGTATTTCCTAAATTCTTTATTCAATAACCAAATACTTTATGTCAACAAAAAAAACTTTTACTTAGTTGAATCCTTAATAAGACTGCTAAGATATTGTCTCAACAAACACTTGATGGCTACTTAATGTTGGCGACAACAGGCAAACCAGTTACAATAATTTAGCAATCATAAATTCTAGTATGATGTCTCATAGCAAAATATGAACTCCACCAACATGGTCAAATGTGAATCCTTATGTGAAGTGATTGTTGTTATGACATTCTGAAATAATCGAAGTCAGAATACCCAATGATCTCTAAACTTCTAGACTTTCGATATGAAAACATGTAGTTCCTTGTTCTCTTCAATTAATGCATAATTCACTTTACTACTTTCTAGTGTTGCATACCAAGATTACTCATATATCACCTTAGGACTCCCATAAAAATAATTTCAAACTCTAAATTTTATACATGCAGATTTAGGATTCACATAATATGAGTAATCTAAACCATAATAGTAACAACGACAACAACTAAAGAAGAGAACAATAAACATGCAACGCACAAATAATCTTTATGGTAAATTTCAAGACTCAAACAAGATACCTAGCGCACCATTAATCCTCAATCTTTGGATTGAAAAAGACTAACTGCAAGTGGTACTCTCAACGCATTGATCAAACATTGGTGATAAGTCCTATCAAACAAAGGTTGTCTTCAAACACTCCATTGCTCACATGGAAAACTTATATGATGATTATTCTGGTCAAATAATGATTGTCTTTGGACATTTCATTATTCACATGGAAAATCACACAATTTATAATCACCACATGTTTACCATTGCAAGCATGTAATTATTCTATCAAATTGTGTCTCTTTTGGGCCGAGCACGCTTCACATGAATAATTTCATGCAACATCCATGTAAATTTAATCAAATTAACTTACGCAACAAAGGTTACTTTGGCAACATGTTATTTCAATCAATTTAACCAAAACATACAACACAATTTAATATAATAAATGAGATGTCTTAAAATTACACAACGTCATCCTGATGTTCTTGGAGAAAATATTAAATTTCTCCTCTCTCTAATGGATCTCCATAATGATACTTCTTGAGGTTGTTGAGGTTGCTCTAAAGGTATTTGAGGGAGAACCTCATTGTTGTCTTGTTTTGGAACAATGTCAATAGTTTGAACATTGTCTTCTATTACTGGAGTTGTGTCTTGAACAATAATAGGTACGAGGACTTGATCACTGTAAATAACAGGTTCTTCCTCAAAGACAACATTCCTTGTGTTCTCTTCCTTCCCAAACTCAACTTCCTCAAGAAATCTCGCATTTCCCGTCTCAAAAAAGGATCTTAAGGTGGGATTGTAAAATTTATAGCCCCGAGAGCGTTCAACATGGCTAACAAAATAGGAGCTAATTGTTCTTGAGTCCAGCTTTCTTTCATATGGCCTATAAGGCCGTGCCTCAGCTGGACAACCCCAAATGTGCAAATGTTTAATGCTTGCCTTTTACTAGTCCAAAGTTCATAAGGGGTTTTATTGACTGCTTTACTTGGCACCCTATTAAGGATGTAAACTACGGTCTTTAAGGCTTCTCCTCAAAGTGACTCTGGCAAAGAGGAATGACTAATCATACTTCTCACCATATCCTTAAGAGTTTGGTTTCTTCGTTCTGCTACACCATTCATGCTGGGTTTTCCTGGCACAGTGTATTGTGGAACAATTCCACACTCTTTGAGGAAAAGCACAAAAGGTCCTAGACGTTGTTCTCCTGATCCATCATATCTGCCATAGTACTCACCACCACGGTCAGATTTGACAGCCTTAATTTTCTTTCCAAGTTGAAGTTCAACCTCAGCCTTGAAAGTCTTAAAAACGTCTAGGGATTGGGATTTCTCATGTATCAAATATAGGTAACCGTATCTAGAGTAGTCATCTATGAACGTAATGAAATATTGTTGTCCATTCCAAGAAGTTGTAGGAAAAGGACCATAAATGTTTGTTCGCACTAGTTCTAAGACATCTTTAGCTCTTTTGGCACCTAATTTCCTTATGTTTGTTCATTTTCCCTTTATTCATTCAATACAGACCTCAAAGTCTGATAGATCCAAAAGGTCAAGAATTTCATCCAACACAAGTCTCTAAATTCAATACAGACCTCAAAGTCTAATAAATTCTCATTCAATTTTCATTTTGTACCATGTGAACTTATTTGCAGTATTTCATTATAGGAACTAACAACATCAAGCATGTAAAGATTATCAATTAAAGAACCAAAACCAACCATATTTAAATTTTGGTAGAGACTAACTTTTTTATTTCCAAATGAATAAGAAAATCCAAATTTGTCCAAACCAGAAATAGAAATCAAATTTTGTCTAAAAGACGGTACAACAAAAGTCTCAAATAAATCCAAATAAAATCTAGTTTTTAACTGTAATCTAAAAGTTCCAATAGTTCCACTGCAACCTTCTTGCCATCACCCCCAAAGATGAATCTTTCATCATCACTTGGCAGTCGGCTCCACAGGCAACCCTGCATAGTCATACTTATGTGAGTAGTAGCACCAAAATCTACCCACCAAGTATCTTTAGGTACAAAAGCCAAATTAACTTCTAAACAAACTAGAGTATGAAATTTACCTTTCTTCACACGCCATGCGGCATACTTGGGACACTCTTTCTTCATGTGTCCCGACTTTTTGCAGAAGTAACAGGTAAATTCCTCATCCTTATTTTGTTTTTTTTGCTGAGAAGTTCCTTCCGCAGCACCCTTAGTCTTCTTCCTTTTCTTATTCTGAGAGGTCGAAGTCAAGTGAACACTTTCAGTCCTATCTCTTTGCAGCCACTCCTCCTCTTGCACACAGTGAGATATAAGCTCATTGAGGGACCATTTGTCCTTCTGAGTGTTATAGCTCACTTTGAATTGCCCAAAGTGTGCAGGAAGCGAGATCAAAACCAAGTGCACGAACAGGTCTTCACCAAGCTCTAACTTAAGTGACTTTAGTTTTGATGCGAGATTGGACATCTCCATAATGAACTCCCTTATGTTTCCTTTGCCTTTATACTTCATGAAGATGAGTTTAGCCAAAAGGTTACTCGTCTCCGCCTTTTCATTTTTGGAAAATTATTGCTCAATTTCCTCAAGGAATTTCTTTGCACTTTGACCCTTAGAAATAGAGCCCCGAAACGCCTATGAAATAGAGCGCTTCATGATCATAAGGCACATTCGGTTGGACTGATCCCACTTCTCAATTTTTACCTCATTAGAGGTTTCTGAAGTGGAAATGGGTCATTTCATCCTCAGTGCCAAGTCCAAATCCATACAGCCAAGAACAATTTCTACGACTTCCTTCCAGACCTTAAAATTTGTCCCATTCAGCATTGGGATAGAATTCACTTTAGCAGTAACATTTTGCAGCACTGGTAATATTAACTAAACAAAAAACAAAAAATAACATGTTCACAAATAATCAAGCAAGTCATATAAAGTATATATAACAAGACATGCAAATATTTCCCATAACAGATCTATCACAAGATACCTAGCACAACATTAATTCTAGTCTTTGGACAGAGAAATTAATTTGTAATTGGTACTGTCAACGCAATGATCAAATATTGACAATTAGTTCTGAATAGCCTTTCTTTGGACCGACTATTATTCTCATGAAAAAAAACTTAATAATCGTCACATATTTATCATCGCAGGTATGTTATTATTTGGCCAAATTGTGTTTTCCTTTGGGCTGAGCACAATTCGCATAAATAATTCCATACTAACATCCATGCGATTTAATTAAATCAATTTACACAATAGAGGTTAATTTGGCAACATAATGCTTCAATCAATTTAATTAAAATTACAGGACACACAAATAAATGGAAAGGATCCATAATGGTTAAATTTGCACCCAATTGTGATAGCAGTAAATGTTTGAAAAACTACATCATGGTAAACTAATTATGCACCCGAAACAAACATATCATGGTACTATCACAAATTTATACTAATCACATGAATAACATAAATGATCAGCTTATCACCGTTTCATGAAAAAAAACAATTGGAAAAAAAATAACAATAAATTATTCAAATAAGACAAAAGACCATTTGTTTTATTACTGATTCATATAAACAAAAAATATATATATTTATGAAATTGTGTCACGTACTAAATGGCAACACCAGTTACGTAGAACCTTTATCGCAAATAAAATAATATGCCAGCAAATGCGACACAAACAAAAAAAAATGTGCAACCCCGTAAATTAAATGCAGAGGCCTTTTATTAATTCTTAAGAAGAGAAAAACTTTATGTCCATAACACATAAATTTAGGGGTTTTACAATTTTATTGATCAAAATAGTTTCTCCCCAAAATAAAATTAGGATTCATATAACCAAAAAAAAGATTCATCAAACAGCAGCTTTAAATCCCAATAATCTAACAGTAATGGTGGCTCTGATACCACTTGTTGGGAATTTTCAATAAACCTTATAAAATATCAAATGAGCACCAAAACACATTACGTCAAATTATCAAGAGGTTTTAAGGAATATCTGGATCCATAGAGAGCTTGATCAACATGCAGCGGAATCTGACAGTGGTCACGAACAATTGGTTTAATGACCTTTCTCAACCAAATCACCTTCTTCCTTATGGAACCTTCGTTTTTTCTTCAGATGGGGAGAGGAGAAACTGTTTATTGATTTGGTGTCTTGGGGACCATAACCATTTCTCAGGTTTTAAACCTATTAGAATTCTCATTATCCCCTAATGGGCCAAACTGGTTTCCGTTCATTAAGCCCATATCAATTTTTTGACAGTCTAATGGACTCACTTAAATAGATCATTTTATATTGAATCCATTTAAATGTAAATAACTAATATAAATGTTATAATATAATATGTAGCCCATATTAATTAATTATGAATTATAAAAATTCTTAACATGCAATGCGTTTTATAATCATTTGAGAGTTGTATTGGCTTTTTTTTTCTTTTTTTAATGTTGATCTTTGTATTGACTTCTTATCTCAACTTATGGGTGATTTCTATGTAGGCGTAGCTGTTGATGCAATGTATAGAAAATTTTCAATTTGAAGAAAGTTATTTTTAAGTCGTAAGATGAGACACGAAAGTTTCAATTTCTTTTTTATTAAATCATAAAATAACAAATGACTTTAATTAGAGAAAATGTTTTATACATTTCTGGAAATTGTATTTGTACGCGACTCCTTCTAACAATGTTACGTGATTTTTTTGCAACCAAAACAAAAATATTCCAATAATTAAGGCATGAATATGTATGAACATCAGGGCATTTTACCATAAAAATCACGTGACAACAACTTTTAACCATAAATGGGTTTAGGTAAGCTTCTATTACCACAAAGAGAACAAAGCCAGAGGAGCCAAAGTGAGCTTGAATAATGAAGGAGAAAAGTGAGCTCTTTGTAATCCTACCACATAAATTCTTGTCGAAGGCTAGTTATGCTGATTGAGTTGGTTTTAAATCTTTGAAGCACGTGTTTTATAACTTTGGTTATGTAGTAGTGATGGATGGGATAAGGTGAGGAAAGAGCTTCGATAGCTATTGCTGGATAATATTTTGGCCTATGTGACTAGGCAACTGAGATGGTCTTATTGACCTTTTCTTTTTTCTCTGTTCAGTGCATATATTTCCATTGTACTGCTAGAGTACCATCGGGGTACTCTTTTCAATAATGTTTTTCTTGGTGGTAAAAAAATATTGTAATGTTGAAATCGTGACTTTGTATAATAAACCTTAATTATTCAATTATGTTTTCTTAATCTTGTGTTGTTTATTTATATTTTAACCTTGTTAAAATATATTAATTACTAGCTAGTGTCATAATTTTTTAAAATACATACTTAATTTTATTTATGTGAGAAAATGTGTATTTTTCTTTTTATCAAATGTGTGTATCTAATTCAACAAATTCAAACAGTAATTCATTAAATGAATGGATGGTGATGAGTATCTTCAACCAAGTCAATAGAAGTTAATAACATTCTATAAATATCACTGCCATGTTACATGTGTCGTACAACTATGTATAATTGTGAATAACAAATATCCAGTATTAAAAGAAATTAAATATTCCAAAAAGAAATCCGAAATTGTGTAAAGTTCATACCAAATTATCTCCTAAAGTAGAAGCAACAACCTTGTCCGGATCTATACTAGGCGACATAGCGAAAGCAAAGAGCCAAACCGTACACAACCCCCACCCACCCTTTTCTCTAATGAAGGTGGAACGTAAGGACATCACTTTCTGTCACCTTGAAAATTTGCAAACCCTCTTTATAAATTGAACCATCAAATGAAAGGTTGTGAAGGAATGGTGCCCCCACGAGAAATCATTCAAAGACTTGCATGGCCCATGGAAGACCCTACAAAGGGGTACCTTTCCTTTCTGGCCTCATCTCCTCCTACACAACTTTCTTTCACAATGTCCAAAATGTGCCCACAAGCCCAGCAACCTACAAATCTGCCTGCACCTTAAAAAGGGTATTGTATACCGTACAACTAGCACCATTGTAAATTCAAGGGGTGGAGGATAGGTGGTGGGACCCTTATTATTACAATTTTGATTTTTCTGTCCACCACATTTAATAACCTTACACGATATGTTGAGTATAAGATTTAATAGAACTTAATGTGAAAATTTTGATATCAAAATAATTTAATTTAAAATTTTGATTTATATCTAGATGAGATCAGAAATAAATAAGTGATTAGTTTCAGTGATAATAAGATTGAGTATCTTAAGAAAGTGATCAAGAGTTGTGTATGCAGAAAATTTACTTGAAAGAGACAATACATTTTTGAGTGCATTCAGATCCTTAAAAGGAGATTTAGTCTCGGTGGGGAAAAAAAAATCAGTGAGGGGTTATAAAAAATCAATAATAATGCATTGATAGCAAAAAATATATATATACACTTTTATACTACGGTCTAAAAAGTATTTTTTTTATTTTCATTTAATTATAACTAATCATGATAATTTTATTAATTTTTATAATAATTATTTTAAAAATATATAAATTATATTTTGTGATTAAATAATAGTATAAAATTGTATTAATTGATTAATATATTTTATGATAAATTTTAATTGTATTGATAACATCAAATTTTTACTATAATATAATATTAATTTTAAAAGGTGAAATGGTTTCCAAAGAAAATAGAAAACCAATTTCTCATTTCACATCATTTTGATTTATACTTTCTTCTAACACAAGTTTTAGTCTTCACCATCCTGATTTTGATGGTAACCAACCTTGTGATCATATGTTAACAAGGCCTGGCCCATATCATGTGAAACTCAGGCAATAGTAGTGGGTAGGGCCCACAGGATTTTAGGGGAGGGATTTTCTTCTTGTACCATGAATATTTCTTCTACACTAAACAATATTTTTAAAATTCCAACATTACCCCTATTAACTTCTTCTTTGTTTGTTGGTTTTATTTTTTTCTTCATACACTATTCTCTTTTTTTTTTCCGGCTGAGTTCCTTGTTGTTGTTGTGGCTGCTTTGATCGAGATCGTGATGGTCGTTCGCAGTACGTTGTTATCGTCGTGGTGGGTATCACGATGCAACGATGGAGGAGGTAAGTTTTTTTTGTCTCTACGACTTGGATCTGTTTAGTAATAAACATATGGATTGATAATTCGTATGAATCTTACGAATTGACAATCCGCATAACTTATACAGATTGTCAATCTGTATCACCTAAAACATTTTTAAAATAATTAAAAAATATTTTTAATGTTTATTTTATAAATTTAGTAATATTTTTTATAATAGGTTTAATTACTCATTTGGTGTCTATAGTTTCATAATTTGTACCTTTTAGTCCTTATAGTTTGAAAGTGATTTTTTTTAGTCCTTATAATTTACATTTTAATTATGTTTTTGTTCTTGTAGTTTGAAAGTGATCATTTTAGTCCTTATAATTTGCATTTTAATTCTCTTTTAGTCCTTATAATTTAAAGTGATATTTTTAGTCCTATACTTTATATTTTAATTCTCTTTAAGTCCTTACCATCAAAATATGAGTAGTATTATCAATTACAATTAACTACAAAAATATTAGCAAGTAATCGTAACTAATTTATCGTAAGATAACTTGTAATAAAAAAATAGTTGATAATTTATAACTAATTTGTAGTCAATTATTTTTATAATTTTTTGTAGTAAGGACTAAAAAATAATTAGAATACAAATTATAGAGACTAAAAAGATCAGTTTCAAACTATAGGGACTAAAAGAGAATTAAAATACAAATTCTAAGGACTAAAAAGACCACTTTTAAATAGTAGGGACTAAAAGAGAATTAAAATGTAAATTATAGAGACTAAAAAGACCACTTTCAAACTATAAGGACTAAAAGGTAAAAATTATGAAACTATAAGAATCAAATGAGTAATTAAACCTTTATAATATTTGTGTAAATATTATAACATTAACTAGTTTATGCAAGTAAAAAAATTATAAAATTGTGTGATATATTAGTTTATGCAAGTATAAATTTTCATGTATATGCTTATCAATTTCAATGTAATATATTAGTAAATGCAATACAAAAATAATAAAATTGTGTGATAGTATATGTTAAAAAACATATTTATTGAAATATCGACATACTTATGTAGTGTAGAAGACATTAAAAAAATTTCAACATGGAAGTTTTTTCAAATAAATAGATTTATTTATAAATAATTAGAATTATGTATGGTTTCGTTAGGAGTCATTAGTTTGTCATTGAATTTTTTTGAATATTTTGTTAAGTAATGAACAAAGATTAGTGGATATATAATAGTATAATATCTAAGGAATTTAATATGAATGAAGACAATGGAGAGGAACCTGATATGTTTGAAAATATTGATTGTTCTGATGTCTTCAATACTTCTTAGGTATTGATATGATTTTGTATTTTGTTAAAGTAAGTAAATAAATGTCCCTTGAAGACTAAACAGGTATTATCCCTTTTGTAGGTTTTTGGCTACCCGTGATGAAGTTTTGCATTAGGCTCGCTTTGATGTGTATGATATTGATTTTGTGGCAGTGATAATGAGGTCAGACACAAATACTGAAAATACAGGAAGGACCTCATATGTTTTAATTGGTTGTGAGAGAAGTGGCAAATATAGGGCATGCAGGAAAGATTTATTACAAATAGTTACTAGTAGTAGAAAATGTAGGTGTCCCTTTAAGCTGCAAGTGAAACCAGTGTTCGGAGGTGAAGGATGGATGGTGAAGTTAATGTGTGAGAGTCATAATCATGCATTGGCTAAGTCATTAGTTGAACATTCATATGTTGGTTGACTAACTAAGGATGTGAAGACTATTGTTGGTGATATGACAAAGTCAATGGTCAAACCAAAGAATATTCTTCTGACATTGAAGGAACACAATGTCACCATTTGTACAACAATGAAGCAAGTATGCAATGCAAGATATCCATATCGTTCTTCTATAAGAGACAATAATAGTGAAATGCAACAATTAATGAAGCTTCTTGAACGCGATCAGTATATTCATTGGCATAGACTGAAAGATGAAGATATTGTACGTGATATATTTTGGAGTCATTCTGATGCAATGAAATTAACCAATGCCTATAATTTGGTATTTTTCATAGATAGTACCTATAAAACAAACAAATACGGGTTGTCTTTACTTGACATTGTTGGTGTGGCACAAACTGGAATGACATTTTAAGTTGCATTCTCCTATTTGGAGGGAGAACATATAAATAATATTGTTTGGGCTCTGGAACAGTTTCTAGGTATTTTTCTGAGATGTGATGCAATCCCTCAAGTTATTATTACCGACAGAGATCCAGTATTGATGAATGCAATGAAAACTGTTTTCCCTGAGCCAACCAACTTGTTGTGTCAATTTCACATTGATAAGAATGTGAAGGAAAAATGTAAAACCCTTGTGGGTCAAAAAAATGCATGGGATTATGTCATGGAAGGATGGAGGAGTCTGGTGGATTGTCCTTCTGAGCAAGATTTTGATGACTCTTATGAAGTTTGAAATTGCTTGCTCACCATGGCCAATGTTTGTTGACTATGTCAAACAAACATGGTTGATTCCCCATAAGCAAAGATTTGTTAAAGCCTAGACGAATAAGGTGATGCATCTAGGAAACACAACTAACAAGTATGAAAATTGTAAATATATATTGGTTTTAGGGTTTGGACATGAATGGATAAAAATAATTGTTTGTATTTACTTGTTTGTGTTTTTCAAATGTAGGGTTGAGTCTACACATTCAGCCTTAAAGAGACTACTGCAGAATAGTCTTGGAGACCTATGTAGTGTTTGGGAAGCCATGAACAACATGATCACTCTACAACACACTGAAATTAAGGCATCTTTTGAGACAAGTACACATGTGATTGAGCATGTTTTTAAAGTTACCTTATACAAAAAACTACTTGGCATGGTATTGAGGTATATGTTAAACCAGATTGCTGCTGAGTTTGAGAATGTAAATTTTGCTGGAATTAACAATTCTCATTGTGGATGTATAATGAGAACTACTCACAATCTTCCATGTGCACATGAGCTAGCTAGATATGTTCTTGGTAGCATACCACTTGACACAATCCATATGTTTTGGCAGAGGCTAAGTTTTTTTAGAGCAAGGTTTATTTGAGCCGGAAGTCACCATAACCGAAGAGATGGAAGCCATATCCAAGTAGTTTGAAGACCTTGATGTATGTGGCAAAGTGACTCTAAAGAGTAAATTTTGGGAAATTGCCTACCCTGATTTGAATTCTATGTGTGCTCCTTCTGAAAAGATCAAAACAAAAGGTGCTCAAAAGAAACAAATGAGCAAACAATAAAAGAAATAATTAGGGTTAAGTGGTTTAAGGGTGACTTATTTTAGGGTTAGATTTTAGGGTTTATGGCTTAGTGAGTTTAGGGTTTAGGGTTTACTTAGTTTAGGGTTAAAATATAGGGTTTAGGGTTTAGGGCTTAGGGCTTAATGAGTATATGGTTTAGGGTTGACTTATTTTAGTGTTAGGTTTTAGGGTTTAGGGCTTAGTAAGTATAGGGTTTATGGTTGACTTAGTTTAGTGTTAGGTTTTATGGGTTATGATTTAGGGTTAGGGTTTATGATTTTGGATTTAGGGTTTATTGTTTCTTGATGACTGAGGGTTGAGCGTTTAGGGTTTACTTATTTTAGGGATTAGGGTTTAACGTAATCTATTTAGCCGAAGACCATAATAGTGAAATACTACATAAATGCAAATTAAAACCATAGTGATAAGATGCGTAGTATGTCAAATAATAGAAATATTAAACACTGCCCAGTCATATTGCATACATGTATCATATACTACTTAATCAATCCCAAATATCTTCCTTTGTCCTGTGTGTCCCTCCTTCATCTAGACCAAACATAAACATTTCGTTGCTGAATGACACCCCTGACTATTCTCAGGTTATGCTCGGTCAGAGTGTATGCTTTAGTACCAGCAGTGACTATCCTCATGTTGATCATGTGTTCCAAACTTTTTTGTTATCCTTTGGCAAGCATCCTACGACATTGACAACACAATAAAAAATAATTATTGGATACATAACACAAAAATTCACTAATAGTGAATTGAAATAATATTATACCACTGCATGTCAAGGCATGTCTACATCAGCAGGTGCAGTTGCAGGTGGTTATAGCATAGCTGCTATGTGGACGGGCTGCTGAGGAGGATCTAGTACAATAAATGTATCATCATGCACCCGGGGGTGGATGTCTAGGAGGCTTCCTAAGCTATGTCAGATGTAACGACCCGCCTCGTTGCTACAGTATTCACACTCTAATATTCGATAATTTCAATTTTTATAAAAAGAACTCCCATAATTTTTTATTATGAAAATAGACGTGATTTTGTCACAACATAAATTCATCCAACAACACGCCATTACTTAAGTGAATATGCATAATTACATAGAAACAATAATTTGGTACATGTCATACACATAACGAAAATTAAATATGTTCATATATATATAATTAAAATTCTAGTTTTACATCTTTAACTCAACAAAATAAAACTTAAAAACCAACTACGGAGGATTTGATTACAAAACACAACTCTCTCCCAAAATAACGCCAACGTCATCACGTCGACTCGGCGGTTCCTCACCAGAATCTTACTCCCTACACCCTGCCACTGTCATTCTGCTCCCACGAACAAGGTTCGTGATCATCACAGGTATCAACCACACGATACAAAATTGCAAGGGTGAGTTTATTATAAAAGAACCAATACCAATTCCAAATAACCACAATTAGCAAGGAACATATGCAAACATGATAAGCATGCACAACAATCATTATTCAACACTCATATCCAACGAATATTCATCATTCACATCCAACAATTACTCATCATCCATCCATGGACCCAATCAAGACTGCACAAAATGATGCATGCACCTGACTCAACACTCAGATGCAATGTGGTACGTACCAACAACAACCAAATCTCAGGAAATAACCTAAGCGTGTCCACACGACACTCTCACTTAGGGAACTGTGCTGAGTTTGTCGAGACCACCCGGTTGTGCACGTAACAGCCCCCTCCCATAGGTGATCAGCCTGGGAGCCCAAAGGTGTTCCCTACCATGTGACAAGCCCCCTAGTACAAAGTACACTTGGCCACAGTTACTCTATTTCTTGTGTCGTATGAGCTATGATCACGGCCAAAAGTAAGTGCCAAAGACCATGAACCAATTAAAGCGTCTAAGCACCCCCTCATAAATGCTTAGATTTTCTAACCACGCTAGTTACCCACGTCTGGGCCATCTGACAAGGTCAGTGCACTCTACCCCCCATGACATACACTCCATACAACGTATGTTCGTGGCCAAAAGCTAGTGCCAAAGACCCTGGAAGGTCAGTGCACAGTGCCCCCCACGAACATACACAACATGCACATGCCAATGCATTTCCAACATCAATCAACATTTCATTTCCATGTCATTCACAACATAAATATCATCTCATCTCAATGACGTTATCAACAACAACAACAACCTCATTTCATATTCACATATTCATCAATAATAACAATTCATGTTGACATGGTCTTTATTAACAACGTCATCTCGAATCAATATCATCATAATTATCATTATCACCACATATCAATTAAAATCCTCAATAGCAACATCAACAACAATTCAAACAAACACAACAATATCATTTCCACACGCACGGTCTTCAAACAACACATTTCAAACAACCAAAACAATATCATTCATCACAATACATATATATATATATATCGCATCTCATTAGTTAAAACATAATTTTCTTTGAAGAAAAATCAGCATGCAATAAGGACAGGCAGATATCCTCATAGCTAGGTTCCCTGACCCTAACTATGGTGTTAAAACGGTAAATTTTATAATAAACTCCCCTTACCTATTGTGTGCTACCCCACGGATTCCTCGTCGTGTCACTTGAAGATTCCTTTTTGTCCTTGCTCGTCGATTCCACACAAGCCTCTATCGTGCCTAAACGAAGGAGACTTAGTATGTATTTCAGAAAACAAAGCTAGTAACAGTGCTCTGGGTCAAACACCCACATCACTACATGAAAGAGTTGAGAGCATTTCGAGTTTTACAAAGGAACGTCATTTGAAAATTCTGACCACACCAATGTGATTGGGGTTCAGTGTAGGTTACGAAAATAACATGCATTTCATGAAAGGATAACGTTTACAAAGTCTCTTTCTCTAAGGTTTTTCAAAGGAAGCATAAGACATGCAATGGAGGTTCCAAAGGCAGAAAAGATGCAAAGACAAGATGAAACTAACAAGAAACAAGCATAGAACCATGGTTACCTCGAAAGAAAACGAAAGGTCAGATTAGGGTTTTCGTTCTCTACCGAAACCGCAAGCCAAGTTGGAAGATTCCGCTTCGGTTGAAGGGTTCCTCTCGGTGTGGGTTTTCAATGGAGAACAATGATGGTTTGTGGTGGCTAATGGTGGTTGTGGGTGATGGAGAAAGTTATTGGAACTTTAGAAATGGCTTTGGAAGAAAGAAAGAAGAAGAAATGACGTTTTTCCTAAGCTACACGAAAGCAAAGGCTGAAATGTATAAATAAGAGATGCTCTCGGGAACGGAAGCTTCTAGCATACTCCAGACATTTTCTCAAAGATCCCAACGGTCATATCATGGAAAATGGTCTTATGAAGTTGCAAACCAAATTTCAAGAAGATCCAACGGTTAACGAAGGCTGGGAATCGTTTTTACCGAGGCAGCTTCATGTAGTTTTCTCTAGAAGCTTCATTAAGAGGCTTCCTCCAGAAGTTTCATTAAGAGGCTTCTAGCACACTCCAGACATTTTCTCAAAGATCCCAACGGTCAGATCATGGACAAGTATCTTGTGAAGTTGCAGACCAAATTTCGAGAAGATCAAACGGTTAATGAAGGCTGGGCAGCGTTTTTACCGAGACAACTTCATGTAGCTTTCTCTAGAAGCTTCATTAAGAGGCTTCCTCCAGAAGCTTCCTCGTGGCTTCTTTGATAAGCTTTCTCAAGAGGCTTCTTTGAGAAGCTAAATCCTTATCTATCCATACCCCTCTATTAACTAAATTAACTTCCTTAAAAATAATTACGGGTGAAAATAACGCAACAAATAATCAAACATCAAACATAATTACTAATAATGTATAGATATATATATCAGGGTGTTACATCAGACTCATGAAGGGGTGAGATATCCTATAGAACCACTCCATGTAGTTTGTTGCACACTATCCAAGAGCATTACGAATCTGTCCAACCGGTGCAAGGTATTCTAAAAATTGAAGTCATCTATCATCAATCTCCTCTATAGATAAGGATGGAGTAGTAGAGAATGGAGGAATGGTCTAAACATAACCAAACCGGCGCACTACCCTCTCTGGTTGGTGTCTAACAATAGATGAACCCCATCTGATATGTTCATAAAATAATAAGATGAGCTTAAATTCTCTAAATACACATCGGTGACCATAAGGAATCCAGCACACAACATATGGCATCAGTCTATCCAAGCATTTACAATACATTGACACTAGTAATGTCTTCCTAGACTTCCATTGACAAGCACATGGTTTCCTCTCATGGTAATCCTCATCAGCAACAATGGAAGCAATTATAGGGAAATGCTCGTAGATCCAACACTACACATATTAAAAAAAACAAATAAAATTTCTAATTAATAGTAAATATAAAGTATAAAATTAAAAACTAGAGGTAAAAAAATTATAATTACCTATAACAGAATGATATATCCTGCAAGATATTTTGTCGTATGCTTTGACACATCATTCAAATTGTCATACATATGGACCAGTCAGCCACTCCCTATGAATAGCTTCCAGATTGGCTGAGGTCATGAAATGCGTCCAAGAATACCACACTGATGTGTGTGACACTCTTGTTAGCAAAGAGTGTGCAACCTACTAGATCCAATAAATATGTTTGAGCTGCTAGGATCCATTGTCTTGCGTCACATTTGATACGATAAATGTCTCATAACCAGGCTAGGCAAACATACGCCCCTCTACATTGATCAGTATCATATTTTGCTTCTTGTGTACTAACTTCAAGCAACTCAACTAACAACTCCATGGCTTGGTCTACATCAAGAGCATTGAAGGTATGGAAGGCACCTGTAAGGGGCAAATGTAATAAGGATGCCACATCATTAAGGGTTATAGTCACCATCAACAAAAATGATAAAGATGAACAGAAGGATGAAGGAGATTAGGGCACAACCAAGGGAAATATGATGAGAGAAGCACCCGAGGAAGAGGACGGGTGTAGGAGATGGTGATTTTCAATTTTAAGTGAAGAATAATTTTATTAATTTATTTAATTTTTGGGTGTATTAAAAATATTCACAAGTACAAGAAGAAAATCTCTTTAGAAAAGATGGTGAAGGAAAGTGGAAGATGGGGCCCGAATCAATCTGACCCAGATTTTATGTACATCAATATTGTGATGTGTTGTTGCAGTGTACAAGTTCTTCTTCTCAATAAACTAGTGACTCAACAATAATCCTCTGAATCACTGTAAATGTGCAGTGTATATGCCAGCAAAAGGAGGAACAACAATAATGATAATAAAGAAAGCTCAGGCTACTGACGGGACAAGTGAGGCTACTGCAGTGTGATTTTGGTTATTGATGCATCATAATAGAATATCTATAACTTAGATTCTATATATCCAACTTGCAAAAGTAATATTATTGTACAAATTATAAGCAAATATATGTTACACTAATCTATGGACCTTTTGCTTTTGCCAACCTTATTAAAGAATAAATCCCAGGATGGCTATATATATATATATATATATATATATATATATATATATATATATATATATTTGACATTCTATCACTTTGTTGTAGTTTATCCATTCATATTTTTATTTAGTCCACTACTACTCACTTATTGTTGAATATCACTAGAATGGATATTTAATCATATTTGTTTGAATGGAGGTTTTAGAGGAAATTAGATCTTGATTGTGATGAGTAGTGATGGTGAGTTATAGTAAATTTTTTAATATTATTTTTAAGGTTTAAATATATTTTTAATTTTATTAAATATTTAATTTTATATTTATTTTTTAATAAATTTTTATTTTATGTCGAGTTTCTAATAAAATAATATTTTTATTTTTTATTTTTGATATTTTGTTTTAGTCCTGATAAATTAGAAAATTTTATATTTACTTCCTGATAAGTTAATAAATTTTGTTTTAGTCTCTATTGATAACAAATGAAAAATATTTCTTATGAAGTAAATACAAAATTTGTTAATTTATTAAAGGTAAAAATAAGTGTCAAGAATTAAAAATAAAATTAGATATTTATTAAGGATAAAAAATCAAAATTAAGTTTATTTTTAATCTTTAGAAATTAAAGAAAAGAAACTACATCAGAAACCACCAGACTCCACAAGTAAAAAATTTACAATGCAAAAAGAAGATTAAATTTCATTATTCAAGGGAAGATTAAATTTATAATGCAAAGAGGATATATTAGTTATCTGGTACACTCGTAATTTAAAAGTAAAACAACTACATAAAAACAATTGAAATATTCGACTTAAATACCAAGAAATAAATACTCATAATTGTTATTTTGATGTTTTAATGTGTCATATATACTCAATAAAAATAAATTGAAAATACTTTAAAATTAATTACATTAATTTCACCATTATCAATTTGAAATAATTATTAGAAAACCTATTATCAATTTGAAATAAGTATTAGAAAACCTATTTCATATTTACATATATCATGGTCAAAATGAATTTTATAAAAACTTGGAAAACAAGTACATTAAACATCATGTTCATTTAAGATTTTATAGGATAGAGCCTTAAACAAACATGTGAGATGTAACTAGGCACAGTAATGATCGAGGATCCCACATGAAGATTAGCAAAAGGCAAAAGGAGCTTCAAAAGGGTGTCAGAAAGTATCAATAATGGACAAAAAGTCTGATCATGCAATAAAATGGCAAAGGCGACCCACACGTGATGGTCGCAATTAACTATAGGGTCTAATGTTTTGCACGCTCACTTGGTGCATAATCAAAGCATAATCCAAAGTCTATTTGGTGTGCTAATCTTTGGTCTTCCGGCACCACTTTTTCCCTGTTGCTGATGCACTTGTGTCCCCTTTATCTTGCTAGTGTGGGGGACAGAATGCGACTACAAACGTCACCCTGACCCCAAATCCAATTAGTCAACTATCACTGTTTTTGTCCATAATCAACCATTGGCAGGGACGGAGCTAGACTTGGCTCTTAAGGGGGCAACAATAATTAAAAGAAATATTAAAGAAATATATATGCACTAATTTTAAATAAAATATTCATAATTTAATAATTCAAATCATTAATTATTTTATATAAAAAGGCATAAAAGAAAGCATACAAAATTGAAAAAACATATTTGTTAATTATTTTATTACTACTGTTTAAGGATTTTCAAATCATAAATCACAATCTCTTGCATTTACATTTTTGAAATCCATAATAAGGATTTAATTTTGTTTAATTCTTTTGACGTATTTTTTTTTATGAGGTCTTTTGACGGAATTAAGTAAACAAAGAAAGAGCCACATGCCAGCAAAAATGTTCACAGCAGTCAACCGGTAAGATTGTTTAAGGATTTTCAATTCATAAATCATAACCTCTTGCATTTTCATTATGGTAATCCATAATTAGGATATAATTTTGTTTAATTCTTTTGATGCAATTAAGTAAACAAAGAGCCACGGATCAGGAAAAATGTTCACAACAGTCAATCAGTAAAAAAGTTCAAAAACAAAAATAGAAACTCATTATTTAATAGACCAAAAATTATATATTATATTATAAAATTAAAGCTTAAATATGTTTTTAATCTCTGATATTTTTTTTTATATTTGTTCCCTAATAAATTTTTGTTTCGAGTTGAGTTCTTAATATTTAAATTTTTTTATCTGAGGTTCTTTCCATTAGTCGAAATTCGTTACATGCTTACGTGACCGTTAATCAGACACATAGGTATGCGACATGTGATATCACGTGTAATTTTTGTCTAAGTGAAATTATACATAGGACTTTTTATAAATAAATAAAAAAACGATGTCATTTCTCTTTTTCCCACTGCGGCGAGACAACACCACCATAACCTCCACAACGGCACCATCAAAGGAAGCACACAGTCCACTGTAATGGCAACGACAAAATAACCATGAACAAAGCACCTGTCCACCATCTCCCACTTTGAACCACCACCACCCATTTCTCTCTTGAATCAAAAGAATTGAAACACATATTCAACACAAAGATTCCATAGACCAAATAAAAAACTAAAACACATTCAACTTCCATAAATAAAAGAAATCATATTTACTAAAACATAATTTTAGATATGAAATCTAGATTTGATTTTGGACCTTGAAACCCAAACCCAATATCAAATGAGTCATTGCATATGAGACCAGAAAGCTTCGGCCTCTACATCCTCCGCCGCAAGTGAGATCTAGTCAAATAGAGTCGTTTTGTCAGCTCACCCCACCCCTCCATCAAACAAAGTCGTTTAAGCCCCTCTCCACCACCCTGTCTTCGTCATGTATTTGAAAGGGTGGGTGGTGGCGAGGGCGAAGATGATGGGGTTGAAGATGAAGTCGGTGGGTGGTAGAGAAAGAGAGACAAAGGCGCGGATTTGGACTGAGTGTTTGTCAATGTTGCAGATCTGTTAACTTTCTGTCGAGTCTCTGTCCACCTACAACGCGTGCCACGACATGAGCTCCCTAAATATTCGTGCGACCAACCAGGCAACTTGTTCGATGAGACAGTGAACGAGACTTCCATTAGAGGTGAGATTAGAGGTGTCTTTGTAGATGTTTTTGAAGAGCTAGAGCAAAAAAGACATCTCAGAGTGAAAAATGGCGTCGTCGAGCTTCGTGACATTGAGCGTTGTGTGGTCTTTGAGGGACGTTTGAGCATGGGCGAGAAAGTGGTCGAGGGAGGCTACAAACGAGGTTTCAGCATTAGGAAGGTGGAAATGGGTGGGAGAAGGAGAAGAAGGGTTGCGGAGAGGAGAGGAGAGAGAGAGAGAGAGAGAGAGAAAAGGAACAGGAGGAGAGAGAAAGCGAGGAGGAAGAGGAAGAGAGCCATTCAGGAATTGGATCGCTGGTTGTTCTTCCCTATGTGTAATCTCACGTGTAATCTCACTCGGGCAACGAATACATGTGACACCACACGTCGCATGCCTACATGTTTGGTTAACGGTCACGTAAGTAGATAACAAATTTCAACTAACAGCAGGAACCTCGGACAAAAGTTTTTAAATATTAGAAATCCATCTCAAAACAAAAATTTATTAGGGACCAAATGACAAAAATGAATATATATCATAGACATAAACATATTTAATCCTATATAAAAACAAAATGTCATATCAACTTCAATTTCAGCTTAAATTTGGAGAATTAAGGAGAACTAGGCGGAAATATATACTTCAGGTCTAGGTCTAGGTCTGCCTATGCTTTGTGCACCTTTCAAGATTTTTTTTCTCTATTTATATGATTAAATAAATTAAATAGAGTATACACGTCTTACATTCTATATGTTGCATTTTAAATAACATTACGTATCGTCCAAAAACATGAAAAAAAAAATGGCATGCTATATCACATGTTAAATAACACTACATTGCATGTGCACTGCATCTGCAAGGATTGAATTCAGACGAGCTGCGGAACGTGACATGGAAGCAATCTTCTTCAAAGATATGTAGAAAAAAAAATTGATTTCAGTGCAATAAATTCTCAAAGGAGTTCCTAATAACTTAGCCAAAAAGTTTAATTCTGCCACTACAACCTGTACTATATCACACTAGAAGCATGCATACATATAGGGAAGAAATTGTGGAGCAACGAAAAGAAATAACTAATAATTACGAGTAGATGGATTAAATTTTTTTGGGGGGCGTCCATATCACGGTGGGCTCAAATCTGAATCAAGATGAACCTTAATGCCGGGAATTTTTATTCTCACCCCCTATTTTGCTGAGTTATCACCCCAATAGGAACAGGTCAACGAATATTTTTTTGCACAATAATTTAAATATTTATGTTCTAATAAATAATGAGTTTTATAAAATATTTATTAATGTTATATGTAAAATTATAAATAGAATCCACTATTAGAAATAAATTAAAAAATGTAAAAATAAAAGTTACATGGTATATAGAGAATGACTTTCCATGTTCCCATGGGAATATCATATTTTCATCCCGCTTTATCGGGATAAAAGTATGAGAAAACATAATAAAAAAAAAACTATAACATTTTTAGGAATCAACAATATTTGAGAATAATTTTTAAAAATTTGTAACAAACATAGGAATATTACATTCCTAAGAAAAAGCTTTTAATCCGTGAAACAAACACACTCTTGATGATTTTTTTTTTATCAAAATACTTGTGATGGAAACACATTCTCATTGTGTATTAGGATAAAATCTAGTCAAGATATATAACGAAAATATATTTTCTTTATATATTGTAAAATGATTGCACCCATCCCTAATAAAACAATGGAAATGTATTTCATTGTGTATCTTCACAAGATCTTGTCCAAATACACAACAAAAATGTGTTTATGTTGTTTATATGGAGTAGATCTTGTCAAGATATACAATGTTGTCACAATATATAACAAAAATTGGTGAGATAATGAAATCATATCTTCCTGTCATCTCAACAAAACCTTGTCAAGATACACACAAAAAAACGTATTTCTATTGTGTATCTCGATAGATCTTGTCAATATACACACAAAAAATATTCCCGTTGTGTATTTGTTTGGACAAAATCTTGTCGAGATACACAACAATGAAAACACATTTTTGTCAAGGACATTTTTAGAAAAAAAAGTTATTAAAAGGTTGGAAGTGAACTTAGCAAGGGGTGAAACAATCCCCAACTCTAATTGAGTGGCATTATAATAGGCCATTCCCAGGAAAAAAAAGGCCCAACTTGCAAAATATGAACATTTGACTTTTGGTAAAATTAGTTTATAAATTGGGTCAAAACTTATAAGCTAGCTAAAAAATTATAAGCTATATATAAGCTAGGAGTTGAAAAACTTAAAGCTATTTGAAAGTTTATAAGTTAACTAATTTATTGAAAATAATTGATAAGACTAGTTAATAAGTTAGCTAATAAATGTCAAATGATATAAAACGACATTCAATATTTCAATTTATTTCTAATAAATTGTCATCTTAAAAAGTAGAACATGTTTTTGCTTTTACAAATTGAATAGATAAAATAAAATCATGCAATGAATTGAACTAGGTCATATAATTTTAAAAAAAATAACTCATCAAATAATTGTAAAGTTGACATGATTCAAAGAATTTATAATGGAACAATGTAACAATGACGAGTTAACCATCGTGCATGTTGTGTGCGTGTAAAAACGTAAAATTAGATATGAAAATTTTTCTAGACAACAAACAAAAAAGATAGGAGGTTTTTTTAATCGAATAAAAGGGTAAAATAGATTCTCAAATAAAATGTTAAAGATAAAATTGAAAAAAAAACTAATAACTTATGAGCTAGCTTATTTTTCATAAACTAATTCAATTAATTTATGAATTAGCTTATAAAAAATAAACTACTAAAGAAATCTCGTACTCAAACAAACTTATTTTAATTAAAGGAACTTATAAATTAGTTGAACAAGTTTATAAGTTACTCAACAACTAGATATAGCCGAATTTTTTTTTTCAAAAGCATCCATGAGTTGCAAAAATAATTTCACTTTAAAATAAGATAAACCAAATACGGTTTATACTTTATACACACTAAGTAGCTTAAACAACTTATTCCAAATAAAGAAAACCTGCAATACATAAAGAAACAGTAATCCTTAAATGATGCGACTTGAAGAAAACATTGGAATTTGGAATCAAATCAATTTTAGGGTGTTGCTAGGTGCACCCAGCATTTTTTAAAAATGTCAAAACTGCCCCTGCGCTTTCTTCTCATTTGTGATGGGTGTGCGTGAGGGTGGTCCGTAAATCATACAGATCAACTTGATCTGTAAGGTTGATACGGATCAAGTTGATTCGTAAAAGGCTTACGGATCAAGTTGATTCGTAAAAGGCTTACGGATCAAGTTGATTCGTAAGGCTTCTACGGATCAAGTTGATTCGTAAGGCTTCTACGGATCAAGTTGATCCGTAAGCCTTTTACGGATCAAGTTGATCCGTATGTTGATATTAAGCGCATACGAATAAAGTTGATCCGTAAAAGGCTTACGGATCAACTTAAAAGACTTACGGATCAAGGGTATTTTAGTCTTTTCCCCTTAAGTGCTGGGTGCACTAGCAATGATGTTGGGTGCACCTAGCAACACCCTCCATTTTATCTATTTCCAAAACACTAAAGTTCCCCCAAATTCTTTGTTTAACCTATAGTATGTTGGTAGTATCTTTTCAGCGCTAATAGCTTATTCATAGTCCACCGAAATTTTATTCAATAGGTTTAATTACCCATTTGATTCTTATAATTTTCAAATTTATCATTTTTAGTCGGTATAGTTAATAAATAAATTTTTTAGTCCCTAAAATTTATATTTTTATTCTAAAAAAGATTTTTGCCATTAAAATTCTTTAACTAACGGAGTTAAAAAAAATTTAATGGCAGTAACCTTTTGGGAATTAAAATGTAAACTTCAGGGACTAAAAAATTCACTTATTAAACTTCATGGACTAAAAAATCTACTTATTGACTATAGGGACTAAAAGAATAAGTTTAGAAACTTTAGGAACAAAATGTGTAATTAAAGCTATTCAATATTAGTTATTTGCAACATTTGCGTTGTCTTTCATTCATTTATGTTGGACATAAACTCAACTTTGCGACTTTCTCTTGGAGGGAACAAGAAGTCTGTGCATTTCTTCTAGGAAATTTCTTTATGCACTCAACATTTTTCTTGTACACCCAACACTTTTTCATTTTTTTTCTTCAAAATTACCCCTACTAATAAACAGATTTGTAATCTGTAAGAGACTTATGGATTCATAATTCGTAAGAGTAAGCTTACGAATTCATAATCCGTAAGAGTAAGCTTACGAATTCATAATCCGTAAGAGTAAGCTTACAAATTCGTAATCCGTAAGAGGCTTACTTGTAATCTGTATACATATTTGTTATAAAATAATTAATGTCGCTATATATAACACTAAAATTTCTAATGTATATTTAATGCACATTTAAGTTTGCATAATAAATTTTGTGACAATTAATTTTGATCGAATAATTAATTTGTTTACATATATAAATTTTTATGAAACCTATTTTTATGCAAACAAATTAATTATTAAATCAAAATTAATTATCACAAAATTTATTATGTAAATTTACATGTACATTAAATATACATTAGAAATTTTAGTGTTATATATAGCGACATTAATTATTTTATAACATAATTGACTTATTAGCTCAGTTGGTTAGAGCGTCGTGCTAATAATGCAAAAGTGAGAGGTTCAAATCTGTAAACTAATTACGAATTCGTAAGTTTACGGATTACAAATATGTAAGCTTACTCTTACGGATTATGAACCCGTAAGCTTACTCTTACATATTACAAATATGTTTATTAGCAGCGGTTCGCTACTACTATTCTCCTTTGTTTTTGCGTCTTCTTCTCGCGCCATCAAGAGGCCGTCGTTTGTCCCTTTGTTTGCGTCGTGCCAAATTTGTTTATTGGCAGGGGTTCGCTGCTACTATTCTCCTTCTTCATTTTTGCGTCTTCTTCTCGCGCCATCAAGAGGTCGTTGTTTGTCCCTCTGTTTGCGTCGTGTCGCCAATGAGTGCCACTATCCCCGTCGTCCACATCGCCATCGCCTCCGTCATAAGTCCCTCCGTTTGCACCCTTTTTCTTCGTTTGGCATTTATACGGATTTGAAATCCATATAATAATATAAGAAATTTAATTATATTTGATATTTAAAATAGTTATTTATAAATTTGTTAAATATCATTAATTCCAAATTTTTATAAGTATATATTGTATAAATTAGATTAACAAGAAAATCTAAATTTGTAAATGACAATTTTTTTATTGATATAGTCATAAATATTATTACACTAATAGTATCAAATATTTATATAAATAGTGTTTGGAAGTATAAATTAAAATTTCATCATTTTTTATAAATATTTAAAAGTATTCAAATACTAATTTGTAAAAAAATGAAATAGTCATTTATTAGAAATAAAAAACAAAATTGTACTTAGATTTTGATAATATATTTAAGTTTATTACAATTAGTGATGTGAAGTCTATAAATTTTTAAAAAGTTCCTATATTGATTGCTGAATATATAAAAGTATTAAAAAATTAATTAAAAAATAATTAAATATTTATTTATAAATTATTAAAAAGTATTTTATTCAATATTTTAAATTAAATTTATTTATTAGTCAATTTGTTAGTTAGTTTATGCAAGTCAATTATTATTTGAACGATAACATTAATTGTTACTACTGTTTAAATATGCAAATTATGATTATAACTAGATAATTGAGTCGGGCTTTAGGCAAAGTTATTGGAAGAGTCTTAGGGACACAAGTTAAATATGTTCGATTGAGATGAAGGTGACATACACCCGACACATGAAGATTCTTAGGATTCATTAAGTTGTATAGGAAATATGTATGCTATATGACTGAATAATTTTTAATATTTCCTATTATTTGACAAACAAGTATGTTATAACTAATGTTTTAATTTGCATTTATGTAGTATCTTCACCTAACTACAATATGTTAAACCATAATTCGCTAAATAGCATGCATAAACCCTAATAGCCTAAAACCTAAACCATAAACTTAACCCCTAAACCCTAACATAAGTAAAGCCTACACTCAAAAACCTAAACCAACTAACCATTAAACCCTAAAATAAGTAAAGCATACACCCTAAACCCTAATCCTTAACTAACTAAACACTGAACCCTAGACCAAACCCCATAAACCCAAAACACAAAACACTAAGTCGTAAACCCTACACCATAAAAAACTAACCCCTAAACCTAGACCACCCACCATAAACTTACTAACCCCTTAAATCCTACAATAAGTCAACCCTAAACCCCGCAAACCATAAAACCCATAATTATTTCTTCCTTTTATGTTTTTCCTTTTTTCTAATATGAATATTTGCACAGTTGATGAATACATAAAAGAAATAATTATATGAATGTCCATTGAAACACACCTTAATTACCACAAATGATCACAACCCCATAATTATTTCTCAAGTATGTAAGTTACAAACATGGACTTAACAATAATTAAATGTTTAATCTTCTCCTAAATCAACAAAGTGTGTTGTCAACCTCATCAAATTGGTAAACTGCTGCATGATAATGTCAATGTGTTGACCATAACAAAGTTATTGGCGGTAAGGGATAAATGTCTCTTAGAAATACCTGTTACATAGACACATACACATTCAAATGATCATAACACATTTTATTACAAAAATTACACAAACATGACGATCATGAGTTTACTTGAACAAAATGATTGTCATATACATGATTGATACATATAACGCGATGTACAGAGAGAAAGAGAAACAAGAATGACATTATACCTTGATGCAATCATATAACCCATGTCAGTTATATTCATCCACTTATCCATGTTAATCTGCACATAACAATTTTAATTACATTTGATTTAAAGCTAAATTAACCCATCAAAATGTAACAAAAAACTTACATACCACGGATAATCCATCAACAAGTAGCGACCACTTTAACTCAAATCTATTTATGCCACCAAGTAGGTTGATATACTCATCAAACCATTTTGCAAGTTCTTTAAGCAAATTGTTACGAATCAAAGACCATGAATCTTCACCCATACCTAATAAGGCAGCAATTGCACGATATCCACAATTATCTTCAGGTTTTACATCGACAATGTTTTCAATGAAATCATGCATGCATGGATGAAATTGATCCAACATGGGCATGTTCCTTCTTGGTTTTGGTTGTTCGGATGATGATGCAACCCATTTGACTAAAGAATTGTTATTTTGCACATAATGTAATGCATCCACATACTCCCAGTAAGACAAATGACGCTTCATTGATCTTTGATGTCTGGTCATCGATTTCTTTTGAGCACCTTTTGTTTTCACCTTTTCTATAAGAGCACACATAGAATTTAGATTAGGGTAGGAAATTTTCTGAAGTTTACTCTTTAGAGTAACTTTGCCACATACATCAAGCTTTTCAAAATTCTTGGATATGGTTTTCATCTCTTCGATTATGCTGACTTCGGACTCTGATAAACCTTTGTCTAAAAAACTTAGCCTCCGCCAAAACATATGGATTGTGTCCAATGGTATGGTACCAACAACATATCTAGCTAGCTCACATGCACATGGAAGACCGTGAGTAGTTCTCATTATACATCCACAACGAGAAGGGTTTTTGCCAGCATAATGTACACACTTAAACTTAGCAACGTTCTGGTTTAAAGCATACCATGATACCATCCCCATAGTGTATGAGACAAATGTATGCATTTCGATTAGGGTCATATTTTATGGTTACAATTCTACCATATATGTTTTTTGTCATTTCGTCGAAAATCAATTTTATGGTATACAAGTAATTTCTTGTATAAGGTAACTTTAAAAACATGTTCAACCGCATGTGTACTTGTCTCAAAAGATGCCTTAATTTCAATGTGTTGCAGCGTGATCATGTTGTTCATGGCTTCTCAAACACTACATAGGTTTCCAAGGCTATTTTGCAGTAGTCTTTTTAAGGCCTAATGAGCAAACTCAACCTTGCATTTCAAATATACAAACAAGTAAACAAAAACAATTATTTTTATCCATTTGACTCTAAACCCTAACACCAAAATATATTTACAATTTTTTATACCTGTTAGTTGTTGTGTTTCCTAAATGCATCACCTTATTCATCTAGGGTTTAACAAATCTTTCTTTATGGGTAATCAACCATGTTTGCTTCACGTAGTCAATAAACATTGATCATTGTGAGCAAGCAATTTCAAACTTCATAAGACAGTCATTGAACTCTTGCTCAAAAGGACAACCGACTAGAATTCCCCAAGCTTTCATGACATAATCCCATGTATTTTTTTTAGCAACAAGGGTTTTACATTTTCCCTTCACATTCTTATCAATATGAAACCGACACAACAAATTGACAGACTCCAGGGAGTGCATCACGTCTCAAAAAAATACCTCGAAACCATTCTAGAGCCCAAACAACATTGTTTACACATTTTTCCTTCAAATAGGCAAAAACAACTGAAAATGTCATCCCTGTTGGTGTGACACCAACAATGTGAAATAATGGCAGC
This sequence comes from Glycine max, assembly GCF_000004515.6. NCBI lineage: Eukaryota > Viridiplantae > Streptophyta > Magnoliopsida > Fabales > Fabaceae > Glycine > Glycine max. Next base: position 17,618,414 of record NC_016088.4, on the reverse strand, counting down.
CTATACCTGTTTGTTTTGTAGGTACAATTTATAAGAAATACCAAATTAAAGGCATTGGATAATTTCACTGCATCAGGATGACTCCAAAATATATCACGTACAACATCTTCATCCTTCAATCTATGCCAATGAATATATTGATCATGTTCAAGAAACTTCATTAGTTGTTGCATTTCAGTATTATTGCCTCTTATAGAAGAATGATATGCATATCTTGCACTGTATACTTGTTTCATTGTTATATAACTGTTGGCATTGTGCTCCTTTAGTGTTAGAAGAATATTTCTTTGACTTTGTCATATTAGCAATAATAATCTTCTCATCCTTAGTCAGTCGATCAACATATGGATGTCCAACTAATGACTTAGTCAATGCATGATTATGATTCCTACATATTAACTTCACCATCCATCCTTCACTTTCCACATTGATTTCGCTCGTAGCTTAAAGTGACACACACAATTTTTACTACCATTAACTGTTCGTACTCAATCTTTCTTCCTGACCCTATATTTTACACTCCTTTCACAACCAATTAAAACAAATGAGGTCCTTCCTTTAATTCGAGTATCTGTGTATGACCTCATAATCACCGCCACAAAACCAATATCATACGCAACAGATAGAGTCCAATGCAAAACATCATCATGGGTAGCAAACTCCTACAATAGAGATAATACATGTTTAGTCTTCAAGGGACATTTATTTACTTACTTTAACAAAAAAAAATCATATTAATACCTGAGAAGTATTAAAGGTATCAGAACAATCAACATGTTGATGCACACCAAGTTCCTTTCCATTTTAACAAAACATTAAAAAAAAATCAGTGACAAACAAACGACCCCTAATGACACCAGACATATACTATCACACAATTTTTTAATTTTTTTTACTACATTTAATAATATAATACATTAAAATTGATAACCATATATATTAAAATTTAGACTTGCATAAACTAATATATGACACAATATAATTATTTTTTTTACTTTAACAAAGTAGTTAACTTAATAATATTTACACAAATATTATAAATGTTTAAATACTCATCGAGTACTAGCTACTAAAAAAAATAACTCCTTTAGGGACTTATCTTTTAGTCCTTGCTACAAAAAAATATACATAAATAATTACCTACAAATTAGTTATAAATATCAACTCTTTTTTATTATAAATTATATTGTGATAAATTACTTATGAATGTGTTGCTAATATTTTTGTAATTCATAAAATTATAAGGACTAAAAAAAATAATTTTAAAATAAAACGACTAAAATAAAATAAAAGTCTAAATTATTTTAAAATAAATATCACTTTCAAACTATAAAAACTAAAAGGTACATGTTATGAAACTATACATATTTAAACATATTTTAAATAATAAAACAAATTATATTAAAAAAATAAAAAATTAAAAAAAAAACTAAAAAGGTTCTTACGGATCGACAATTTGTAGAACCATACTGATTGTCATTCTGTAAGGTTCATATAGATTACCAATCCGTAAAAAACATACAGATTGTCAATCCATAACAATTATACGAATTGCTAATTCGTAAGTTATATAAAAGTTATGGATTGATCCATAAGTTTTATACAGATTACAAATTCATATAAAACTAGATCGAAGTTGCAGAAGAAAATCAACGTACCTTACCTCTATCGCCGTTAACAGCCACACCAACCACCACTTACCAATGAACCACCGTAATCAATGCGCCTCGACCAAAATGGACACAACAACGAAGGACCACCTTTGACGAGAATGAATGAATGCAAAGAAGAAAGCAACATAATGTGCGTGAAGAAGGCAACATGAAGAAGAAGTTAGTAGGGGGTATTTTTTGGAATTTCAAAAAATTGTTGGGTGCACAAGAAAAATGCTGGATGCACCAAGCAATTCCCTCTAAACTATCTAAAATTGAACATTTAATGGGCCGTAAAACACTGGTGTTCCCCCTAATTTTCTTTTTTATTCCTCACAATACTATTTCACTATAGAGATGATAGGACACCCGTGAAAAAACAAATGTTTCCCTTGTTTTTATAAAGGAATAGTATATAAGGAATTTTCCTTGAGAAAAATTGCAAGAATGATTCATTCAATTGATACCACCAAATCCTCAAAGAAAGGGCAAGACGAACCAAGATCAAAAGATGATGGGGACTTGAATCCTACACTTCTCTATGTGTATCCTACACCTCTTATTTTTTAAAAATTCCTAACCTATTTCTTCTATCTTCTTCCCCTTCTTCCTCTCCTTTTTCTCGCAACAGCAGATGCAACCCCTTTTGTTCGTTCTTCTCTTCTTCTAAAACATACCCTGCTTTCCAGTTCTTCTCTTCTTCTCCAACTCAAGTCTTCTTCCCGCAATCATTAATGGTTCCAACACATAAGTCCCTCTCCTCCAATTCTCCATGTTGCAAGTACGTTTCAATGATTTACATTCATGTTGTGGACCTATTTCTGGAGTAGGCTTTCCAGAACTTATATTTTTGCTTCCAGAATGACCATTTCAAAAAAACCTTTTCCAAAACACCCATTTCGGAAGCAAAAATAGACTTTTTGAAATGCCTGTTTCGAAATGACTATTTTTGCTTTCAAAAAGGGATTTTCTGAAACACCTTTTCCATAAGCAAAAATAGCCATTTCAAAAAGCCTATTCAAGAACAATTATTTTTGCTTCTAGAATGGGTGTTTCGGAAAAAGTTTTCAGGAATAGCCATTTTGGAAACAAAAATATAAGTTCCAAAGTGCACTTAATGATTTTGGAATGGGCTTCCGTATGCCCAATAATACTTTTTGCAACCCCTTTTCGGAATCTCATTCCTAATTTTTTTTTTGCTTATGGAAAGCTTGCTCTGGAAGGTTTTTTGGTTATGGAATGTCCGAGTTAATTTTGGTTATAGAATGACCATTCCGAAAGCTTTGCTAATTCATTAAGGCTAATAGGGTAATTTTAAGTAAAGGAAAGGGGGGGGGGGGGGGGGGGGGGGGGTGTAGGATACAGTAGGAAGGTACTGGATTCAAGTCTCAAGTTGATGACGAATTGACCATGGTTTTTTTGTTAACAATGATGCCGAACTGACATATTTTTAAATTCAATATTGGCTGAAAACAAGAAATTTTGCATCTATACTTTCATGACTCGATATCCCACTCCTTTTCCAAGTTCTATTATAAAACTGAATATTTTCCTTAGAGGTAACAACATATATGTTTCTTATCCTGTCTTTTAATTAAAATTTAGAATGCTCCATGTTAATGAGCTCCTCCTGGTTTGACTCTAGAGAATAAAATACAGACTGGTTGCGTTTTCAGCCACCTGTGCCACGAACAGTAAGATGTAAAGTACAAACAATTCAGCACCTTCTTTGGCATACATACATTCAGCAAACAGCTAACAATGCAAATTATGTCATATTCCTATAAAGATATTTAAATAAAAAACATGTACAACTGATCCATACTTTATAGCCAAACAAATAAGCATTAAATTAGCTTAACCAGAAGAGATGCAAGACCTAGCTAGAAATTAATAAAGCACAAAGACTGCACTAAAACCATACGGGCAGTTGAGTTGGAAGTTTTGATTAACGAAGATGCGCTTACAATGACGATGAAGATTCCATACATTCTTTCCAGTTATAGGAAGCTCGGTTAACAACTAAATAGTCTCCTCTGATATCCTTTACAACGCGAAGGTCGTCATCGAGGTACACAGTATCAAACCTGCAGAAACAGGATGCAAGCACAACCATCACAAAAATTAAACTTTATAATAACTGGGTACATACCTTTTACCCGTAAAATCATAACAGAATCACATAAACATATAAAATAAGAGACAATGGACTGTAACAGAACTGTGCCTTTTTCTTTTAGGAATTAGTGTCAAGGAAATAGCACTCACTCAGCCTTAGCCTTGTAAATTGTATCATGATGACGTTACTCCAGCAACTGTCAACCTTCAAAGGAATTCTAGTCCTCCATTCTCAGATCCCTTTTCTTGTGGTACCTTTTCTGCCAGACTTTAGCAGTGTTCTATGGTTCTCTTTTGGTCTAATATCTTGCTATTACAACCATGTCTAGTGGAGACCATAATTTGTTTCTCTTTTAAAGGTTTATTTCTTACAAGCTTAAAGCTTAGTAACCTCTAACTTGAGGGGAAGCATTAAAATAAGGACATGTTTCATGTAACATATGCTAGATGCATTAAACGTTTCATAGGAATTGATGTCTAGGAAATAGCATCCATTTATCATTAGCGTTGTAAATTGCATCATGGTGTGTGTTTGTGTGAAGTTGAGTGTCTTTCCACCTGAAGCTATTCCATCATATCTCATTTTAACAGTTTTCACCTGGACAAGACTTGGTAGATGTAGTTCCTTAAGGGTAGGTTTGGTTTCTAAGAAGGGGAGAGGAATTGTATAGAAATTTTCACTATTAGTGTGAGTTCCACACCTCTTTCACTATTAGTATGGTTTAGTATGAATCTAAATATAAAATAAAATAAAGTCACGTATTATACTCCTAATTGTTGTCTTATCCATATGAATGGCATTTATAAACATAATACATGAATCAAGCAATAAATATAGAGTAATAGTAAAAGTAAAATTGATATTTCATTTTAATTCATTTTCAACTCAAATTCAATATAAAAAGCATTTGTTATTGTCAACCCTAAAATACAAATACTTCGGTTTCATCAATGAAAGTTATTCCTAGCAATCCCTCTAACCACACAAGCTTATAATAATTTTTGTCCACATTTTCAACTCTTCAATTTAGTTTCATCTCTACCAAGCAAATCCTTAGATTTGAAAATTATAAAAAAACAAAATGATTAACTATGAGCTTTGAAATTGTTGGTTATCATGTAATAATTGTAGTTCATAGAGACATTATCTTTGATTTAGAGGAAACAAAATATCTTTTATTTATGTACAATTAATGTAATTATCCTATATAAACATGCATCCGCTGGGTACACTAATACACGATTTTCACTCAACTTTCCTCTATTTTTTCTCTTATTTTAAGATGGTATCAGAGCTTATCCTAGATCCATCAAAAGGGCCACCCACCATATTATTCATGCACTAAGTCCAAAAGTATTGGACGTGAGGGGGTATATTGGGAAAAACCCTAGTCCCACATCGGATAGAGATAGTGTCAAGATATAGTATATATATGGGGGACAACCCTCACCCTATGAGCCTTGGAATTAAGTTAGACACAAACACACATTCTAAGAATTATCATATAAGAATACATATAAAAAACATTCCTAAATCATTGAGCAAAATTTTTCAGCTACATAGTAAACTTGAAGTACTTACCAACCCCGTCCAAATGGTGGCAATGGTATTTCCCAGTTCTTCCCACGTAATACTGCACTTGTAAATCTAAACAACCAATGTCAGTCATCATAGGTAATATGAATATTTCTTGCGTAAACATTACAAATTTAATTTCAATTCACTGACAAGTAACATCAAGTTTATGCTTTCAGTTAAGTATCTGCAAAGTGTAATGCCATCCATCTAAAAACTATCTACAATTTTGACAAGAGAATACAGGGGACTTTGAATAATAAAATATTATATTGATACGATGAGTAATATTGTGCTATAGTATACTAAATCATTGATCATATTAGTTATTTACTGCAGTTTTGGGAGAGTATTATTTGGAGGAAATATTGCCTGTTTTTATTCAAAAGCTCTCAGAAATGTGATTATTTCTCCAAACAAAATTAAACGAAACATGCATTCATGTTTCGTACTAATGAATCACTAATACAAAAACCCAAACCCACTAATACAATAAGACAACTTCCCTAATTAAATTTGAAAATAAACAATGAAATGAAATTGTTAGGAACCAAAAATTGAAATGACAAAGAAAAGAAAGAATTTTATTGAAAAGGATGAGAAGAATAGAAAATAGGAGAGAAAACTCTCCTCCAAGGGTTTTTCCTTCATAAAGGATTTCTCCTTCCACAAAGAACTAATGCTCTATCTACAAATGAGAAGATCTCCCTCTCTCCTATTCTTCTTCCCCTATTTATATCTAATAAACCCCTCTAAGGAAGCATAGAAGGGGGAACTGATTTAAAGGGTAGCAGTTTAGAATGTGACAGCGACCCATTGTAGTTCTTGAAATCAGAAAACATAAGTAAAGAAGGTTCAATAATCAATAGGGGAAGAAGGTATTGTTAGGATATAAGGAGAAGGAAAGATTAGTTAAGATAGTTAGTCTGTTAATGAGTTAGTTAGTTAGTTAGAGGGGTTTATTAGATATAAATAGGGGAAGAAGGATAGGAGAGAGGGAGACCTGTTCATTTGTAGATTGAGCATTGGCTCTTTGTGAAGGGAAAACCCTTGGAGGAGAGTTATCTCTCCTATTTTCTGTTGTTCTCATCCTATTCAATAAAACTCTTATTTTTATTTGCCATTTCAATTCTTGGTTCCTAACACAATCTAATATTAGTATAAATAAAGGTTAGTGCTTTGTGTTCTTTAGCATAAACCAAGTCACCAATCTAAAAACTCCTATCAGATCTGCCTCTATCTGCAAGTTGCTTCATTTTGTCCTGGGCTCTTTTCATGTGGAATTTGAGTAACTTTAACATTTCCTCGCGTTTCTGCAAACTTCTATCAACCAAAGCAATTTGAGATTCCCCCGAAAGATAAGGTAAATGAACAAGAGGAGCTTGGCCATACACAATCTCATAAGGGCTTGCTTTAATAGTGCTGTGGTAAGTGGAATTGTACCACCATTCAGCAAGAGGCAAACACTTGGACCACTGTGCTGGAGAGTCACTACACATGCACCTGAGATATGTTTCAAGGCATCTATTCACCATTTCTGATTGACCATCAGTTAGTGGGTGATAAGCTGTAGAAAGCTGTACCTGAATCCCTTGCAAGGACATAAATTCCTTCCAAAAGTGGCTAACAAAAACAGGATCCCTATCACTGGTAATGGTGTCAGGAAACCCATGCAATTTAAAGACATTATCAAGGAAGCATTGGGCCACATCCGCAGCAGTATAAGGATGTGATAAGGCCATGAAATGAACTGCCTTACTAAGCCTATCTACTACTATAAAAATGACTTGTTTACCAAAAGAAAAAGGAAGACCTTCAATGAAGTCCATGGTGATGTGCTGCCATACATGCTCAAGAATAGGTAAGGGCTGAAGCAGGCCTAGAGATGCAGCTGTGTCATATTTACTCCTTTGGCAAGTGGCACATTGAAACACAAAAAACTTGACAGCCTTGGACATGCCTCTCCAATAAACCACATTTTTCATCTTTTGCAAGGTAGCATCTCTACCCGAATGACCACCACAAGCTGAAGCATGAATCCAAGAGAGAATGTCCTGTCTTAGTTGGGAGTCTGAGCCAATGCCTAATCTGCCTTTCCTCCTCAGCTCATTCCGGACCCAAGTATAATGTTTGTGAGAAGAGGGATTGCTTTTTAAGTCACTAACAAGCTGTTGTAAGATAGGATCTTTCTGCCAGAACTATTGGATCCTTGAGAGCATGCTAGAATCAGGCTGATGAACCTGTAAGGCCATGATCTCAGGGGAATCAAGTCTAGATAAAGCATCTGCCGCCACATTTTCTCGACCCTCTTTATACTCTATGTTGAAATCAAATTTCATCAACTTTACCAACCACTTTTGCTGGAATGCTGTGGACAATCTCTGCTCTAGGATGTACTTCAAACTTCTATGATCAGTTCTAATGATGAACTTCTTGGGGAGTAAGTAGTGCCTCCATTTTTGGACTGCAAACACAACTGTCAATAATTCCTTCTCATATGTTGACAAGGACTGTTGCTGTGTGTTCAAACTTCTACTGGTGAAGGCAATTGGGTGGTGATTCTGCATTAACACAGCACCTAAGCCTAGGCTAGAAGCATCCACCTCCACCACAAATTCCTTAGAAAAATCTGGTAGGGCCAAAACTGGTGATGCTACTAGCCTTTGCTTCAATTCCTGAAATGCTTCTTTTGCTGTAGAAGACCAACTAAAATTATCCTTTTTCAACATATCAGTCAAGGGTTTTGCAATAGCACCATATTGACTTACAAATCTTCTGTAATAACCTGCAAGACCCAAGAAACTCCTTAACTGCTTCAAGTTTTGTGGTAGGGCCCAATCTTGTACTGCTGCAATTTTTGAAGGATCCGTGGAAACTCCTTCTTTAGTTATAAAATGGCCCAAATATTCTACCTTGTCAATAGCAAAGTAGCATTTGGATTTCTTAGCATACAAGCAGTGAGTTCTTATAGTAAGAAGAACCTGATATAGATGAGAAAGGTGGTCCTCCGTACTTCTGCTGTAGGTGAGTATATCATCAAAGAAAACAAGTAAGAACCTTCTCAAGTAATACTGAAAAACTGAATTCATCAGCCCTTGAAATGTGGCAGGAGCATTGGTAAGCCCAAAGGGCATCACCAAGTATTCTAAGTGGCCCGCATGAGTTCTGAAAGCAGTTTTGTGAATATCAGCTGCATCCATTCGAACTTGATTGTAATCAGCTCTTAAGTCAATTTTGGAAAAAATGGTTGACCCATGCAACTCATCCAAAAGGTCTTCTATTAATGGTATAGGGAATTTGTTCTTGAGAGTTGCCTTATTGAGATTCCTATAATCCACACAAAGCCTCCAGGCCCATCTTTCTTTCCCACCAACACCACTGGACTTGCATAAGGACTGTCACTCTTCTGTATAATTCCTGACTTTAAATAGTCCTGAATCAATCCATTAATAATGTCTTTTTGTTGTTTAGCATACCTACAGGGCCTCTTGTTGACAGGGTTAGCTCCTTGCATTAATGGAATCTTGTGATCATGGCCAACTCGACAAGGGGGAAGACTAGATGGTTCCTGAAAAACATTTGTGAATTCGAGTAACAAACTATTAATATCAGGTGGCAGTACCTATTGACTAGCATGCGAAGTCAAAGAGTGGAGCAGGGAGCCTTCAACTGCAGATTCCAAACTAATTAGAGAGAGGTGGACACCATAAGAGATAGTTTTATGAAGATGTTGTTTTCGGGCAGTGGCCAGATTGGTAGGAGTAGCTCCTCTCAGGACATGTCTTTTTCCATGGACAAAAAATTCCATTGTCAATTTGTTGAAATTCCATGTGATGTCCCCTAATGTTACCAGCCATTCAATTCCCAATACTAAATCACAACAACCAAGAGGTAACAACATCATATTAGAAGTAAAGTTGGTATTTTGAATTGACCAAGAAAATTTTGGAACCTTTGAAGAAATCTGGACTTTATTTCCATCTGCTACAGTGACAGAAACAATGTCCATGGCTTCTGTTTGACAGCCCATCTTCTGAGCTATGTGTAAGTCCAAAAAGTTATGAGTGCTTCCACTATCTATTAAAATATGGAAAGGTTTCTTTCCACAATAACCAGTGACTCTCATGGTTCGAAAATTAGCTACTCCAGTTAATGCATTCCCAGAAATTAAAGGTTCTAAATCAGGTTCAGTAACCACATTAGCATCAAGTTGTTGAGGTCCAGGGCCCTCTTTTTTCATCTTCAATTTCCAACACATGGATCTGCAATCTCTTATGTGTAAGGCCATGTTCAGGTGTAAATGGTTCATCACAAAAGTAGCATAGGCCCTTCGATCTTCTTTCAACCATGTATGCGGGAGTTAGGTGCTTAGGTGTTTGTGGTTTGGTAGAGGGATTGATGGTTAAAGGATTGGTTGATCTAGGAGGGTTTGGAAGTAGGGGTGGTTTAGGAACAAAGGAAGATTTCTGGTTCTTGACAAATGGTTTGGCTTGTGTATTGGAGAAGGAAGATTCATACATCTTTGCAAGGGAATAAGCCTTTCGAACAGAATTTGGTTGAAACATTCAAACAATCATTTGAGCCTCTTGTTTTAATCCTCCTAAAAAGGAGCTAAGTTGATGCTCATCAGAAAGATCCACTCTTGATACAATTGAGTCAAACTCCTCATGATACTCTGATGGATCCTGTCTGCCTGAGCTTCATTAAATCCGCCATGGGATCTTCACAAACATCTCCAAAACGATCAAGTAACAAGATCTGATATTCATTCCAAGAAGGCAAATTCTCCAATCCTACAGATTTTATGTAAGCACTATGCCACTGCAGTGCTTTTCCTTTGAAATGAACTACTGCTAAACGTACCTTGAATTCATCAGGAGTATTATCAACCTAAAAAAAAGTTTCACACTGGATCAGCCATTGTTTTATTCCTTCACCATTGAATCTTGGAAAGTCCAACCTAGCCAATCGAGTGCCACAAGAATAGGGACTGGATCTCTCACCTCTAGGTGGATTGCTTGCGGCTGGAGAATCTTGTTGCCTCTGTTGAAACATTCCGTGTATTGTTTGTTGCATGGAAGCAGCGAGCTCGACAAATCTTGATTACATTCTGCTGTTGAGACGTTCTTCCATTTCACGAAGGGAAGCTTGATTGTGTGTGTTCTCTGCCATTGCTTGATCACCAAGGAAGGAACAGGCTCTGATACCAATTGATGTAGAAGAACTAGGAACTCAGCTATGGGATTCGAAGTTCTTGGACAGACAAGGGAACTCAACGAAATGAATGAATTCCGATGAGCATGGTGGTTATGCTTTTCATTATTAGAAGAAATTACAAGGAGGAGGTTGATTACAGATTCTATTCAAAATGTTTCCTTACTTGCCAATTACTACTTATAGCTCTCAACCACTAACTGCCTAACTACCACTAACTGCCTAACTGCTTTTCCAACTAACAGCAGTTAACAGAATTGAGTCTAACTAACTAACTACCTTCCTAAGCCTATATCACCACCTTGTCCTCAAGGTAGAAAGCAGGAAATTCTAGGAGATCACCCAATTAATTAAAACGTCAACAAACTCATTTGGAAGTCTTTTGGATGCTAAAACTGTCTCTAGTTGACCCTGTAATTCCAGCTCCTCAATACAGAAAACAGGAAACTGTTGGCATAGAACATCAGCTTGAACAACCTTTTTTAACTAAGATATATATGAAATATAGGGTAAATGCATGAGTGAGCTAGTGAAGCCACTTCATAAGCCACTGTCCAATCCCACATACAACCTTAAAAGGACCATAAAAATGCCTACTAAGCTTTTGATTGATCCTATTAGCTAGTGACGGCAAATTATATGGTCTTAGATTAAGGTAAACAAAGTCACCCAGTTGAAATTCTATGTTCCTTCAACATTTATCAGCCTGCATCTTCATCCTCTCTTGAACCTTGCATAAAGCTTGTTTTAGTTCCTTTAAGACTGAATCTCAATGGATCAACATTCCGTCTACCTCCTCTAATGCTGACTCACATTTATTAAAATTCACAAAGCATGGAGGACCACACCTGTACAAAACCTTGAAGGGTGCCATCTTGATAGATTGCTGATGGGAAGAAGTCACCACTACTATGTTTTGTCAGTGGGAAAGAAAGCCACAATCCAGAGTTAACCACCATAGAATGGAAATAAACAACTTGATCCAACTAAAAATAACTAGGTAGGCCTAGCACACCAAGTTTGATCATTAAACACTGCAGAACAAGGTTTGAGGGAACTAAACAGTAATATTGGGATGGTGATCCATGTCAACATAGGCTGGTTCCCAACAGAGATGGAGTGGTGAGGCAAGACAAAGCAGAAGTGGTGGAAAAGAAGGCACCACAGACTCTCATGCACGCTAACAAAACATGACATACAGATTTAAGACTGCAGCCACAAAAGGGGAGGGGTCATGAAGGCAAGCCAGTTGGACAAGGTGATACCAATCTAGAAAGAGGAGATGAAGATTCATGCTGACAAGTTGGTAGCCAGAGGCATCATTGGACACGCCCTTACACACACAAAAGAGCATGGCTGGTCAGATTCCAACAAGAGGCATGTGGTGGCACATCAGAGATCTAGTGGCCGCACCATTTCACAAACAAGCAAATCTGGACATGCTAGAGTTGATAGCAATGGCGATGAGGTGATAGCTTGTGCAGACAATGGTAAATCAGACTTCCCTAGTTGAAAAATAAAGTCAGAGCGGAGAGAGGATATGACATTAGTTGAAAACCTCTTTGGTTTAGAAATTTGGAGGGGAGGGGAGGGGAGGGAAGGAAAGGGGAAATTAGAGGGGCTAAAATCCCTCCCCACAAATTAGAGGGGCCTTCATTAATTGGGCCTGAGGTTGACTTATGCTGCTGTTTGGGCTGGTCCATATTGGACTCGTTCATATCAAATAAGCACAGGAGATATAAGGCTGACTCAGTTGTTGGGGAAGGATGAAGGGATAAGGGAGCAAGGAGAGGTCGCCGGTTCGAATTCCCAACTGACATTTCTAACAAAATCTATCAAATTAACATTTGCCAATAAATAAAAAACCTAACAATAAGCACGCCCTAAACTCCTTCGTTCCTCAAAACCTTTTTCATAGTTGTCATAGCAGTCAATCTCTCCGAACAATGTCAAGCAATGCAAGAATGTATAACACCAAAATCAAACTCAATTAATAACAATCACACAAAAAGAACAAAATTTATTATTGTTACTCCCATTATTATTAATTTCAATTATTCACCTGAAATTCACTCTCTGCGGTGACGCAACCTCAATACTTGATCGAACAAAGAAAACGCCATCAGGTGGAAACGAGATGACGTTGTTCAGTGTTCTTTCCCGAACATCGATGACCTGCAACACGTCGCCGGCTCGGGTTCCAAACAAGGGAGCCTTCTCGATGATGAAGAGCTGCTCCTTCTCTGTCGTCCACAGCAGCCGCCACGTCGCCGACAGCGCATCGCCGGTGGTCACCGAGCCGGCGCCCGCGGAAGCCACCGCATCGATGGCTTGGACGATTGCGGCGCGCTTCGCGGGGTCGCTCTGGGTCCTGATGCCACGGTCCTGGTCGGCGATGAGGGCGAGGAGGTGCTCCTTGGCGGATCCGGATTGGGCGATGACGGAGGAGCAGGTGAAGCGCCGGTGAGAGTAGCGCGGGCCGGGGAGTTTGGTGGTGAAGGGGTAGGGAAGAAGGAGTTTGGCACTGGCCATGAGCATGGGTGGTGGGGATGAAAGAATTCCATTGGGTCTGTGTGGAGGGAGTGAACTTGAAAGGATTTGGCGGGTGAGAACTGAGTTCTCACACGAGAAGATATTGTGGGAGCCAGGTGGAAATTAACTCTTGTGGAGAGTTTCCAATTTAGCCTTTTGTTTATGAGAGTTTTGAATAAATTGTACATTTATTTACATTCCCCTATGGGTGAGTTTGGTTGGTGTGACTGAGAAAAGGAGGAGGAAATAGAGGAGAAATGTGAGTTTTTGGGAGATTTTTTATTATAGTTTTTGGGTCGTTTTGGTTGAGTAGAATCGGATGAATTTTTTTAAAAAAATTTATATGGATTCAACTAATAAAGTTTTAATTGTTGAAATGCTTAGATTTGAGAGAAAAAAAAATACTATTAAGTATAAAGTGGATTGGTTGAATTGTAACAAGCAAATTGACTAGGCTATCCTTATAAAAAAAATTGGCTAGGCTATTTCTTCCACAAACACATTTGCTTATGATTTTTTTCTTTTGAAACTTCTTTATTGAAAATCAAAAAGTTATTTAGAAGCAAGAATTTTCTCTCTTAAGTACTTAGATAAAATGATAGCTTAAAAATAAATTTCCAAGTAAAACTAGATACTACTACTACTTTCGAAACTACTCTTCAAATCACCAATTATGTTATCTCACATATTTTGATTTTCACTTTTCTTTTACAAGGTGGATGTTGCTTCTGAACATTAAAACTACTTTGTAAAAATCTTTTGATGAAATATAAGAGTAAAGCTTTTGTGAAACAAAGGTTTTTCAAAGTTAAGAATAAATATGTAACTGCTAAAACTAAATGAGAACAGTAAATAAAGATACAACACACACCCTAACCTTGGCTACATCCAATACCTACACTTGCAGGATTTTTCCATTAAGATCAAGCACACAATTTTGGAATTCTTTCTTTTGAATCATCTACAAGCTTCTACACCCTATATTTTAAACCTCTACAAATTCCACTCAATATTCTTTGCTTGCCTCTGGAAGCAACATCCAAACCAGCATTCTAAACCTTCAAAACTTCTACTTAGTATTCTCTAAGCTTCTATAGGTTCTTCCAAGTATTGTTTCGAAAAGCCTTCAGGCTTCATCCAACTATTCTTTCAAAAAGCCTCTCCAAACTTCACTCACCCAACACTTGTGTTCACTTTGAACTTTAGAAGCAATAATCCCCTACTCACTCTTCCGAGCTTTTCCTACTAACCCAAGGGGACGGATGATCATTGCAACTTTTTGGGATTCCTCCTGTTAAGGCTCTTTGTATGAAGGTGTTTATAGATATTCCTACAAATTTGGCTCTGTATGGCTCCACCTAGAGTGTTTTTTATAAGATTTTTCTAATATGGTTATTTTGGATAGACTATTTTATGACCTTACTATCTCTTATTGTCACTCCTTCCTTGGAAGTTGCTCAATTGAATTTGCATCCATAGATATAGAGCTATCAATTTATGGTCGTTGGAGGTGGAATTTGAACTTTAAACTAGTACATGAGTTGTCTATGTTCATACAACTAGTGGTTCTACACATTGCTTCTCCTCGATGTCTTCTACAACTATTCTCAAGTTGCTTCCTTCATCACTGCTCTTCTTCACCATTATGACAACTTGCACATTTCAAATTTGAAATGTATTCATTGTGATGCAATCCTACCCCCCAAGGGCATTGGATAGAAGACTCCAAGAAGATTGGACCAGAGATGCAAGAAAAGGCCCTAGGGTTCTCATGAGCCTTAGAATAGATTTCGGGCTCATAGGCTAAGTATGAGCCCACTTATCTTTGTACATATTAGATTAAGGTTTCATTTGTTGGATCGAGTGGCCTCAAAATAATTAAGAAGGGGGGGTTGAATTAATTATTCCTAAACCTTTACCAATTAAAAAATTACTCTTTTAAGGCTTTTACTAAATTGTTAAGAGAATGAGGAGTAGAAGAGAAACTTAACAGAAAGTAAAAGTGGAAATTAAATGCATAGCGGAAAGTAAAAGAGTAGGGAAGAAGGAAACAAATACACAAGAGTTTTTATACTGGTTCGGCAACAACCCGTGCCTACATCCAGTCCCCAAGCGACCTGCGGTCCTTGAGATTTCTTTCAACCTTGTAAAAATCCTTTTACAAGCAAAGATCCACAAGGGATGTACCATCCCTTGTTCTCTTTGAACCTAGTGGATGTACCCTCCACTAGAACTGATCCACAAGAGATGTACCCTCTATTGTTCTCAGTCAAACCCAAGTAGATGTACCCTCTACTTGTACCACAAAGGATGTACCCTCCAATGTGTTAAGACAAAGATCTCAGGCTGTTAAACCTTTGATACTTTGTGAATGGGGATACAAAAGAATTCTCAGGCGGTTAATCCTTTGAACACTTTTGTATTAGGGAAAGGGAAGAATCAAAAGAATTCTCAGACTGTGTCGTTTTGAATTCTTTGACAAGGGAGAAAGGAGATACAAAAGAATTCAGGCGGTTAGTCCTTTGTTCTTTTGGAAAAGGGAGAAGAGAGACACAAAAAGAATTCAGGTGGTTAGTCCTTGGCGAATTCTTTTTGCCAAAGGGAGAAGGGAATGAAAAAGATGAATAGCACAAGTTTTCAAGGTTTGGAAAACCAGAAAACTTCAGAAAGCTTTTGATACAAAGAAGAAGAAGAAATTCAAAGAGAGTCAAGGCTTGTAAAGGATTGATTGAATAAGTGTAAAAAGTGTCTTGAAAAGCAAATCAAAGCCTTGCTTTTATAGACTCTTCATGTCTGGTCAAGAAGACCATTTAGAAAAGTTATAACTTTTAGAAAAACTTAAAACCAATTTGAAAAAGTCAAAAACCTTTTGAAGAGTTACATCTTTTGATTTTTTCAGAAACAGTCACTGGTAATCGATTACAGAAAGCTTTTGAGTGAAAGGATGTGACTCTTCACATTTAAATTTGAATTCCAACGTTCAAGGACACTGGTAATCGATTACAGCCTTTTGAAAATAATTGAAGCGTTGTAAATTCAGTTTAAAAACTTTTTCAAACTCATTTTGCTACTGGTAATCGATTACACCATTATGGTAATCGATTACTAGAGAGTAAAAACTCTTTGGTAAAGATTTTGTCAAAAACTCATGTGCTATTCAAAGTTTTGAAAAAACTTTTTAATACTTATCTTGATTGAGTCTTTTCTTCATTCTTGAATCTTGAGTCTTTAATCTTGATCTTGATTCTTGAGATCTTGAATCCTTCTTGATTCTTGAACTCTTGACTTGTTCTTGATTCACTTGAGTTGTTCTTTGATCTTTGAGCTTTTTTGTTCATCACCTTTGTCATCATCTTTTATTGTCATCATTGTTATCATCAAAACACCTTTGAATCACATTCACCATGAAGCTTTGCTTCTACATCGTTATTTTTGGGCCTTGTATTTAGGGCTCCATAATGTAAGTAGGGTACTTTAGAAATATAGAATTTTTCAGCCCTTGTATTTTAGGGCACCTAGACTAGCTTTTGTATTAGGGGTAGTTTTGTAGTTTCACATGAATTAAGTGAATATTTGATGTGTGTGTTGGGAAATAAATTTAATTAAATTGGGAGAAGCCCAATCCAATTAAATTTTAGAGGAAGAGGTGAGCATTTGCTTGCTACACCCCATTGTCACATAATATAGTCACACTTTGTGCATGTCCTTCATGCTTTACATGTCTCATGACACCTAAGCACACTTAGCGGAGAATCTTGGACTTGATCTTGGATTAGTGGGCTGAACCATAGCTAAAATTCACTAATCATAATTAGTGAAATTTTGGCTCCAAAATTTGTCTCCACAAATTCAAGTGAAATTTGAATACAAATTTCCCTCCAATTTTGTGTGACACTTAGGCTAAAAATAAAGGCCATGTGTGTGCATTTTTTCAACTTTGATCATTTGAGAATTATACTTCAAAGTTCAGACCTCATTTGAGGAACAAAATTTTGTGCTTCTTCTCTCTCTCTCTCCCTTCACTCATCTTCTCCTTCCTTCAAGCTCTTATCTATGGCTTCCTATGGTGGTGAGCTTCTCCTTGACTCATCTTCTCCTTGAAGTGGCATCTCCAATCATCTTTCTTCCTTCTCTATTTCGCTGCCATGATCTTCTAGAAGCAAAGGACTCCATTGATGAAGAAGATCCAAGGCCTACAAGCTCCACATGGAGCTACATCATGTGGTATCAGAGCATCTTCATCTAGGTGATGTTCTTTTGCTTCCTGTATCTTTTTATTCGGTCAATTCACTTTAATTCCTAGTTCTTCATCTTATTCTCCATGTATATCCTCCATTGTCTTGTGGTTTAGTGTTGTTTAGAGTAGATTAAAAAAAAAATCGATTAAAGAGAGGGTACTAGTCATAAGGACCCTCTATCTAGAATCTTAGAAGAGTTGAGTTCCCTCAAGTTATGAAAAGAAAAACTAGAAAGAAAAGAAAAAGGAAAAGAGAGGGTAAAAATAAATCAAGATGAGAGGGAACAAATAAAGGAAGAAGAAAGAAGGAAAATACTAAAAGAGTTAAGAAAAGAAAAACATGCCTCCTATAGTAGTCATAACTCTTGCAAGAGCCTAAGTGAAGAACTTCGTGACTATTATGAAGGAAGGCATAGGTCACATCTTAGACCTCATTCCCATAGGAGAGAAAAGGAAAGAAAGCATCAAGAGGCTAACATTAACCTCCCATACTTCCATGGGAAGGACAATGTAGAGGCTTAGATTGGGAAATAAGTGTAGAGCAACAACTTAAAAGGAAGTCTACTTCAAAATCTTATGGCTCTCACTCTTATCCAAAGAAAGACCAAGGTCAAGGCATCTTAGGGGTGACACCTTCTAAGCCCAAAGATGATAAGGGGAAGACAATAGAAAAGCAACCCCTTAAGGCTAGTATGCAAGAGAAGACTAGCTCTATAATGTGCTTTAAATGTCTTGGGAGAGGACACATTACTTCTCAATGCCCAACCAAGAAAACCATGATTATGAGGGGTCGAGACATTTATAGTTTCCAAGATGAGACTACTACTTCACCTTCCTCTAGTGAAAGTGAAGAAGCAAAAGAGGAAGAATCTAGTGAAGAAAGCTACCCCCAAGAAGAATGACAACCTTTAATGGTTAAGGAGGAGTGTAATGAGGTAAGTGTCTCCTCCAAGAGTTTAGCTAAGAAGGAAATTCATTTTGCAATAAAGACAAATATTAAAGAAAATTCTCCTCTTAGACAACCTCCACATCTTCTCCTTTGTAAAAGGACACTTGTTAGCACTGCCACACCTCTTGGGCTTGATAATATTCCTCAAGTAAATGAGTTGTTGGATAAGGGTTTGGTTCGTAAGAGTTTAAATCCTTGTGCTTTGTTGGTGCCGAAAATAGGTATTGTTATGCATCAAATCCCTAAAATAGGTGATATGATGAATGTGTTGCATGGTGCTACCATCTTTTGTAAAATCACTCATGCGTCCAACATCTTTAAGATTTGTGTAGATAGGGACTTATTAGGTAGGTTTGTTCTTATTTTTGGTTTCAATACAAACCTAGGTGCTCGTATGGGACACCTTAGGTTTGTCGTATTTTTTTTGTAGGAATAATCAACATGAAAATAAAGAAAAAGATATGTTTTATTCCATTACTTTCCTTAATTTTTTAAATGGTGATCAAAGAGTTCCCATAAACCCTAAGAGAATAAAGGTCATTCTTGAGTGGTCCACTCCACCAAGTATGAGGAAAATTTGGGGCTTCCATGACTTAACAAACTTTTACAAAAGGTTTGTCCCATATTTTTCTATACTTGTAGCATCACTCATTGAGTTGGTGAGGAACCATGTTCCCTCATGGGAAGATGCCCAGGAAATGGGTTTTCAGACCTTACCTTACTCCAACATACCAAACACCACTAATATATATGTTTTTATTCTTTTTACAAGTGTTGAGGGAAGAAGCCCAGAGTTTCAAGAACCTTTGGATTTGAGGTCAAATCCTGTTCAAGGGGGAGGGAATGATGCAATCCAACCCCCCAAGGACATTGGATAGAAGACTCCAATAAGATTGGACTAGAGATGTAAAAGAAGGCCCTAAGGTTCTCATGAGCCTTAGGGTAGATTTCGGGCCCATGGGCTAAGTATGAGCCCAGTTATCTTTGTACATATTAGATTAAGGTTTCATTATTTTTGGGCCTAGTATTTAGGGCTCCATAATGTAGGTAGGATACCCTAGAAATGTAGGATTTTTCAGCCCTTGTATTTTAGGGCACCTAGACTAGTTTTTGTAATAGGGGTAGTTTTGTAATTTCACATAAATTAAGTGAATATTTGATGTGTGTGTTGGGAAATAAATTTAATTGAATTGGGAGAAGCCCAATCCAATTAAATTTTAGAGGGGGAGGTGAGCATTTGCTTGCTACACCCCATTGCCATATCATATAGTCACACTTTGTGGATGTCCGTGATGCTTTACATGCCTCATGACACCTAAGCATACTTAGTGGAGAACCTTGGACTTGATCTTGGATTAGTGGGTTGAACCATAGCTAAAATTCACTAATCATAATTAGTGAAATTTTAGCTCCATAAATTCAATTTCAAATTCAAGTGAAATTTGAATAAAAATTCAAATTTCCCTCCAATTTTGTGTGGCACTTAGGCTATAAATAGAGGCCATGTGTGTGCATTTTTTCAACTTTGATCATTTGAGAATTACACTTCAAAGTTCAGACCTCATTTGAGGCAAAAAATTTCATGCTCCTTCTGTCCCTCTCCCTTCACTCATCTTCTCCTTCCTTCAAGCTCTTATCCATGGCTTCCTATGGTGGTAAGCTTCTTCTTGACTCATCTTCTCCTTGAAGTGGCGTCTCCAATCATTTTTCTTCCTTCTCCATTCTGCTGCCATGATCTTCTAGAAGCAAAGGACTCCATTGATGAAGAAGATCCAAGGCCTTTAAGCTCCACATGGAGCTACGTCACATTGTGTGCTTGGTTGTGCGATCTTAGTGGTTCCTCATTATTTTTGAATTTGCATCATTGAATGTCTTTTGAAGATTGGTTTGCAACATGTCTTTTGGAGATTCTTTTCTGACTACAATGCATCGTGCTTCCATCTACGTTCTTCAGGTTGCTTATTTTTTGTCAAGACTTGTTGTCTTCTTCAAATTCCTTTTTTTTTATATATTCTTCAACCATACTGGAGAACTCTCATATTGAAAATCAATCCTTCGAAATACTTATGTGTTAAAATCGAAGATATTAGATGATGTACAACCTCTCAAAACACTACAACAAAAGTGCTAAACTGCAATCGTTAAAAAACCTAACTGGCAATAGTTATAACCATTGCAAAATGGCCTTGGCGATAGTTGCCAAGTCGTCACGATGTTCTTCGCAATGAGCCAATATTGCAATGGTTAAGATAGCTGGCACACAAACTGCCTCTATATGTTTGACGAACTTGCGATAGTTTTCAACTGCCTCAATGTTTTCATTTCATTTTTAATTCATTCAATTCACAATAATTATTGTCGTAATATTTTTTTTTGGAAAAAATATTGCAATAGTTATGGAACTGTGGTAATGTTTTTTTTACAAAAGTATTGCGACGGTTTTAGAACTGTCGTAATGTTTTTTATTTTCTCTTTTAAGAATGTTTGTGACTGTTTTAAACTTTCATAATCTTTAAGATTAGTTAGAATTTTTTTTTTAATTTAATTTTCCCAAAATTTTTAAAATAATTATATTTTTGCCACCTTTTTTGTATTTTAATATTTATTTAACTTTCTGATGATTACATACACCACTGTAATTTAAACAATTTGATTTACATTTAAATTTTCTAAATTTTTTTTAGATTGGTATTACATTTACAATTTTGAGTCAATTTATACTAGGTACATGATGGAAGCTTGCTTGAGAAGCTTCTATAGAGGCTGGATCTTTAAGCTTCAATGAGGTCCTTCAATGGTGATTTTCCACCATGGAGATGCAGCGAAAGATAAAGGAGAAGAGGAGAGAGGAGGCGCCATGAATAAGCCATGGAAGGAAAAGCTTCACCACCAATAGAGTGCCTTGGATAAGAAGCCTAGAGAGGAAGCTTCAATGGAGGAAGAGAGAGAGAAAGTGGCATGGAAAATTGAAGGAAGAAAGGGAGAGAAGTTGAACTTTGAAGTGTGTCTCACAAAACTCTCATTAATCAAAGTTATGACAAGTATTACACATGTTTCTATTTATAGTCTAGGTCACTAACTAAATGAAAGTTGCCTTGAGAAGTTTCCTTGAGAAACTTCCTTGAGAAGCTAGAGCTTAGCTACACACACCCCTCTAATAGCTAAGCTCACCTCCTTGAGATGAGAAGCTAGAGCACTTTATAAATGTCTTGGCTACTATAAATGTCTCATCTTGGCTACTATAAATGTCTTGGCCCCTCATAATCATGGTTTTCTTGGTTCAACATTGAGAAGTAATGTGTCCTCTTCCAAGACATTTAAAGCACTTTATAGAGCTAGTCTTCTCTTGCATACTAGCCTTAGGGGGTTGCTTTTCTATTGTCTTCCCCTTATCATCTTTGGGCTTATAGAAGGTGCCACCCCTAAGATGCCTTGACCTTGGTCTTTCTTTGGATAAGAGTGAGAGCCATAATATTTTGAAGTAGATTTCCTTAAGTTGTTGCTCTACCCTTATTTTCCAATCTAAGTAAGCCCCTATATTATCCTTCCCATGGAAGTATGAGAGGTTAATGTTAGCCTCTTGACGCTTTCCTTTTCGCTCCTATGGGAGTGAGGTCTAGGATGTGACCTATGCCTTCCTTTATATAGTCACTAAGTTCTTTACTTAGGCTCTTGCAAGAGTCATGACCACTATAGGAGGCATGTTTTTCTCTTGTTAACTCTTAGTATTTTCCTTCTTTCTTCTTCCCTTATTTGTTCTCTCTCATCTTGGCTTATTTCTGCCCTCTCTTTTCCTTTTTCTTTTCTTTCTTGTTTTTCTTTCCATAACTTGAGGGAACTCAACTCATCTAAGATTCTAGATAGAGGGTCCTTATGACTAGTACCCTTACCATTAACACTAGATGAATGATGACTCATGTTGGTTCCTAAGTTGTGGTTCTATCTTGTTGGGGGTTTTCAAAAAAGCTAGGGTTCAGAAGAACTCAAGATAAGTGTGATAAGCAAGAAGAAAGTATTATGCAATAACTAGATAAACTACGCGTGACTAGTAAAGACAATAAGCTATGAAAGTAAGCAAAAAATTAAAGTGTAAGAAATGTAAACTAGGTGAATCCTAAGAGTGTTTGGATGACCACATTTAAGTTTCCCAAAAAAACACTCACTATCCTAAGGGAAAATTTCCTAAAATTATTACACACAAATGGAAGTTTGGTAACCTATTGGAGGCTCCCAACACACTTCCAATGAAAGGACTTTTTGTTACATAATTTAAAAGCAATGAAGGTAAGCAAATTGCCAATTACAAAGTTACAAAAAGTACTCAATTTTGGTGGCTGTTCTCTCTTTGGTGTTTCACTCAATTTGGAGTGCTTCTTAGTCCAATAGCTCTTAAGGTGGTTGGTCCCTTACTTCTTGACTCAAATTCTTCAAGGGATGTCACCAATCCTCCTTTCCAATTTCCTTTATGACAACTCACAAACAAGGAAACAAAGAGACAAGCAATAACCAAAGACAAAAAAAATGAAATGAAATCTAAACCAATAGAGTTTTAACAAGACAAGTTTTCAAGGATTATTCAGCAATTAAAGCAATGAAAAACACATAAAAGCAAGCTAGGACTCAAACAGAAACCTAGAATGACTCTAGAGTAGAGTAGAAAAACTAAAAAAAAAAGACTCAAGAAACCTCTAGTTTTGACACTTGTTTTCACAATAATTTTCAATTGAAATTTCAGAACTAAGATTGGTATAAAATAGGCACCAATTATAGAACAAATTTTGAGCCAAAACAACAAGCACACTTCCCTTTCACTATTTTTCTTGGACACTGATTTTCCCGCCAACTTGTGTGATTTTGATTATTTTTTCCTTTTATCCAAATCACTTGGTTCTTTTTTTCTAATTATTTTTCCAAATGTCTAGAAAATGCAGTAAAAATTTCAGCTCAAAATTCGTAGTGACCAATTCCCAGTAATTGTTACAAGTTCGCATGTTCAAGCTGCCAGCACCAATTCACTAAGCCACTCATGACTTTCAAAAACACAATGTTTTATGGAATATAAAGAATCACACACTCAAAGAGTAGTTAAACAATAAGCTTGAACACACAAGATAACTTCACTAAGCAAAGGATAGAACTATTTTTAGTGTTTAGAGTATTCTCCAATGACTACTACAAAATATCGCATTCACCTTGTTACTTCTTTCTTGTATGTCACTTCTCTACTTCACTTCATGATCTGAGTCTCTATTTATAGAATTTAGTGAATTATTTGTTGTGGGATTCATGCCTTCTTTTTTTATATGACTGTTGTCTCATATCTTTTTGTAGGGCCACATGTAGCAGTTTGGTTGGAGAGATAAAAGCAAAGTACAGTCAACTATTTGTGAAGTATAGTCAACTGTTGTTGTCTTCTCCCATGTGGAAAGCATGAAATACAATAAATCACAGTAGAAGGGGGGGGGGGTTGAATAGTGTGTTAGTCAAAATATAAAACATTTTTGAAATGGAAGATGTTTATAATAGACAAGTTTATAAAACCCTCATCCAGTAACTAAAAGTGGATTATCGTCTAATGATTATAAAACTTATTTTTTAGTGAAAACCTTGTGTGCAGAATGGTCTTTGAAATACTTTGATAAGCTAAAGAAGAGTAGTAAAAATACTTTGTTTTATATTGGTTCACTCAACCTGAACTATATCTAGTTCTCCTTTACCAACCAATAAAGGGTTCAACTAATCAAAATTGATTACAAACAAGTATTATTTTTTTGCCACTTCTAGCTTACAAGTATTCTCAGAGCCACTACTGGTATAACCCTTAGACTCCCATTGAATCTAAGAACACCAAAGTATTTTTTGTCATTAAGACACTCCTGCCTTTCACAAACAGAAGTTTGATATAGAATCAAAGATTCTTTACAACACTCATAGAGTGAGTTTACAATGAAGTTATAATATCTTACAAGTACTTTGTATATCACAAAGGATGAACTCTTTTTTCTCATAAATGCTTTTCTTTACTCTTGTTTCTTGATTCATGACTCTTTTTTTTCCTGTGTTCTTTGTTGTTCTTCAATCCATGATGTCGTATTTATAGGTAGAGAGAAGCTCATAATTCTAGAGAGTATCTTCAGGATTGAATAATATGACCATTGTTTAGATTGATCTTGTTTCCTTAAATAAGCCGATTTTGCGTGTTTTTGTCTAATAGGATCATGACTTTCCATATCAATCATTCATGACTCAATATGGTTGACAAACTTATAATTGGAAATAAGAGTTTGATTCACAAATATATTCCTTTTAAACAAAATCATATTAACTAACATAAATTAAGAATTCAAATAGAATGCATATTCCAATCGGTATCGGTGTTTGGATGGATTGGACGAATACTTCCTGCTTCTAGTAGATGAGGTATCCACTAATGGATAAGTCTTACCTAGTGTTGCTTCCAGTCATCTAACCTGTTTGTCTTATATGTAATAGAATGGTTAATACAAATTTGTAACTTTGTTTGCATCATAACCTTATGAGATGTGTGGGTTTTCCAGTGTCTAACAATCTCCCCCTTTTTGATGATGACAATCTATATAAATTTTGAGCAATGGATATAGAATGTATATATCATAATAGTTTTGGTATGAATGACAACTGATCAGAATGCCATGTGTGGTAGCTTTCAGCTCCCTCTAAGTCTAATATACTTATTCATGAATGGATGCAACTGCCGACACAAATATATTGGACTCTTTTAAAACACCTTATTTTATTAATTGATTGGTGCTCACATAATTTTTTTATATAGTTCTCCCCCTTTTGTCATTAGCAAAAAGATAGTGTGTTTAAAGGTGAAAGAAGTGATGGAGAACATTATTGCTAATCCTGAGTGGGGGTGGTGATGGTTGGGATGGTGGTGGGTGATTTGGTGGTGGTGGAATATCAGAGTGAGTAGGGTGGAAGTGTTTGAGGAATGACTGTATGTCGTGGAGGGTTAAGCCTAAGCATTTGTGTATGGGTAGGGGTTAGAAGAGTGGATGGAACACTTACTGGTGGTTGAAGTTGAATGGGTGGAAGCGGCATTGGAGCAGCAACAACAACATTGAATAGACGCATCTGAGCCTGTTGGAGATTCAAAATGAGAGATCCACCAAGGCTACTAAACTGAGTAGCGATAGCTTGTTGCATGGTGCATCTGAACTCTTCATTCTCAGCCATTTTCTTCTTAGGAAATTTATCCATAGCCAATCCAATCATCTCCTTGACCTCAGTTTTAGTCACTACTTTTGGAGGAGCAAAGTTGATTGGAGTAGGTTCAAAGGTGGTAGTGTGGACAATGACATCAATTATGTTCTTCCATGTGGCTTCATTTGAGGTTGGTTCAAGAGCCTCATCATTCTTTTCTTTGGGTTTCTCAATAGTAGGAGCTGAAGTGGACTCAGTGACTTTTGGTGCTTCAATAATCATAACAACTGGTTTTCTTAAGCTCAATGTACTCCCACAAATGCTTTTCTTTTTTCTTGATTCATGACCCCTATTTTTATTTTACGCATTCATTGTTATTAATTGGTAGAGAGAAGCTCATAATTCTGGAGAGTATCTTCAAGATTGAATAATATGATCGTTGTTCAAATTGATCTTGTTTCTTGAAATAAGCAGATATTGCGCGTTTTTGTCTAATAGGGTTAGGACTTTCCATATCAGTCATTCATGACTCAATATGGCCGACAAACTTATAATTGGAAATAAGAGTTTGATTCACAAATATATTCCTTTTGAACATAATCATATTAACTGAAATAAATTGATAATTCAAATAGAATGCATATTCCAATCGGTATGGATATTTGGATGGACTGGACGAGTACTTCTTGCTTCCAGTAGATGAGGTATCCACTAATGGATAAGTGTTACATGGTGTTGCTTCTAGTGATCAAACTTGTTTATCTTATATGTAACATAATGATTAATACAAATTTATGTCTTTGTTTTTATCAAAATCTTAAGAGATATTTGGGTCGTCCAGTGTCTAACTAAGCAACCTTTGCAGAATATACCAACACTTTGGGTAATTAATAAACTCCACTTTCCCCTGTTTTCTTGGTACTTCTTGATTAAATTACATTTCGAAACCTTTCTTTCTTCCTTCATACTTTAGAGGTAGTCTAGGAAAACATCGATTAGGCACCATCAAAATATTAGTGGCTTTGCTGATATGAAGACTAGGTGGATATGCAACTGCTTGATTTGGAGCACACATCTGGGCAAGAATACCACCTAAATAGTCAATATCATTGTCCACTATCTTTCACTGGAATTTGCTTCGTATTTAGTCATGGTCGACTTCATTTGTTCATTATGCTTAAAAATAGACCTAATGTATTACTTAAGTGCGATCAAATTATCCCACTGAGTATAAATATCTGTTTATATGAAGAATACTACGTGTCATAATATTATATTTCCTTTTATAAAC
Organism: Glycine max; assembly: GCF_000004515.6. Classification (NCBI taxonomy): domain Eukaryota; kingdom Viridiplantae; phylum Streptophyta; class Magnoliopsida; order Fabales; family Fabaceae; genus Glycine; species Glycine max. The sequence goes on along the minus strand of NC_016088.4, from coordinate 17,591,657 downwards.
TACTAACATTTGAAATCAGAATGTAAATGATAGATTTAGAAACAATTGATCCATAATCATTCTCACCGAGGAGAACAAATCGGACTTGTCATAATCTACGCCAAGTCTATCTATTCTCAGCTAGCTTTAAAAGAATTAGATCAACAACAATAAGAAATTAAATGGACAAGATTCCACAATGTTTTGATAATCCTTCTCCTTTAAAAGGCACGTAAAAGTATCACTCAAGGTTGATGAACAACATTCATACATTGAAGGAGAAATGAGAAACAATTAAGAGAAATACTACTGAGCGAAACATAGTACTCATAGAGTCTATTCTTTGCTTAGCAAATTTCTTATACTAAGTGTTACTTTACTATAAACACACTCCTTGAGTGTTAGAATCTATGATTCTTCAAACTGATTGTTTGTGAAAGCTAGAAGTGGCTTAGTGACAAAACAATACTTAGGTGTTCTTAGATCCAGGAGGAGTCTAAGGGTTGTGCTAGTAGTGGCTTAGAGGATACTTGTAAGGCCAGGAGTGACAGGTCATAATACTTGTTGTAATCAATCATTGATTAGTGGAACCCTTTATCATTTTGTAAAGGAGAGCGGGACGTAGCTCAGGTTGAGTGAACTTGTATCAACCAAGTTGTTTCTACTACTCTCTTTAAGCTTGTTTGAGTACTCTTTAAAGCCTATGATTGACACAACTTTCACACAAGTTTTATATGTCAAACTATTTTCAAAATACTAATTTTCTAATCACCAGACGACAATTTTTATTATTGGATGACAAAACTAAAAACTTTTTGATACATTATCCTTTTCAATTTCAAAAAGTATTAAAGTTTATCTAACACACTATTCAATCCTCTTTCTAGTATGATTTATTATTTTTCAATTGGCATCAGAGCTCGACCTCTTGGGTATAGTATTTTAACAAATACCAAAGAAGACCTTAATAAACTCAAGAAATGGAAGAAGGATACTCAACCAACAAGCCTTTTCTATTTAGAGGAGCAAAGTATGACTACTAGAAGGAATATATGATAACTCACTTTGTGTCTATTCATATTGACCTTTTGGATGTGGTGGAAAATGGAAATTACATTCCACTTGATGAACAACTTAATGAGGTGCCTAGAGCTCGTGGACAAAAACTCAAAAACAAAGGTTCTTGTTGAACTCCAAAGCCTATAATATCCTACAATGTGGGACACGTTAGCCATAACATATGAAGGATCAAATCAGGTAAGACATAACAAGCTCAACCTATTAAGACGTTAGTATGAACTATTTATTATGGAAGAAAATGAAGACATGCAAAGTATGTTTGGTTGCTTTCAAACCACATTAAATAAACTGCAATCTCTTGGTAGAACTTATGATAATTATGATAACATTGACAAAATCTTGAGAAGTTTGTCCAGAAAGTAGAGATCGTAGGTTATAGCTCTAAGAGTAGTAAAAAATCTTGATTCCATGTCCATAGAGTAACTTTTTGGAACATTAAAGGTCCATGAGTATGAACTACAACAGGACATAGGGATCAAAAAGGAGAAATATTTGGCCTTGAAAGTACAAAAGACCAAAAAATCCTCAGTGCTCAACGAAGCCACTTCTAGAATAGGACTCAAGAAAGCCCTAAATGTAGACAAATCCTCTGATGATGAGTCTGGTGAAGATGATCACTAGCTTTCATATCCAGAAAGATAAGAAAGATGAGGAAAAAAAGAAGTGGATCCAATTGGAGGGGCTTGTCCAAGAAGTCATCCAAAGATAAAAAGGACAGAGATAAAAGCTCCATTATATGTTATGAATGCAAGAAGCCATAACATTTCAAATCTGAATGCCCAGACCTGGATAAAACAAAGGATAAGATAAACTACTTTAAGTCGAAAGACAAGAAAGTACTTATGAGCACATTGGAAGACCTGAACGATACATCGTCCGACGAAGAGACAAAAGAAGAAGCAAACTTTTGTTTGATGACTGATACAACATTAGAAAAATTTGAGTCAAACTTGGATGAAGAGATAAATTTTGTTGACCTAGAATCTCTGAAATTAGCTTACCATGAACTTCTTTCCAACTTGTCCATTCTATCTAAAGCTTACAAAAATATGAGGAAGAATTTAAAAAACCTTTCTAAAGAACATAATTTAAGAAAATTCATCAAGATATTAGTTTTTTAACTGAACTTGATCAAGACAATAAAGACTATGATAACTTGAAAGAAAGGGAATCACAACTTTGTTGGGAAATGAGATGGTCTCAAAAGAAAATGATACATTGATGAAAAAATTTAAGATCTTAGAAGACAAGGTTTAGTCTTTGCAAACTGAGCTGAAACAATTAAATGAGCTTTATGATAATCTTAAAGAAGAAAGGTATGATTTATGGAAAAAGTGTTCACAAGCACACTATGATTATGATAACTTGGAAATAAGTAAACATAATGAGTTGAATGTGAAAATTTCAAGAAAACTCTGATGTTTTTAAATGATATGCTTGGGAAGAATGATAATCTCAAGAGATAACCTCAAGATGTGGCAAAATTTTATCAAGAAATTGAATCCCTAAGGGAGACCCTTTCCAAATTTGTTAGAAGCACTTAGAATCTTGACAAACTATTAAAATATAGCAAGACTCGGTCAAACAAATCTGGATAAGGATACTGGGGAAATACTTATGTTCATGATAAAGAGAGAACCATATGTTATTTGTGTGGGAAGGTTGGACACATGACGTCCAAGTGTAGAAATCTACATAAGACTTGGCCCTCTAATGCTTTCAAAATTGACAAGAAAGGACCCAAAAGGATTTGGGTACCTAAAGACAAAATAATTCTTATTACAGATATCTTTGACCATAAAAAGTACACATTGATCATGATACCTGGATAATGGTTGCTCATGTCACATGACAGAAGAAAAATATATGTTCCAATGCTTGACCCTATGCATGGTGGAACAATCACTTTCAGTGGGAATCAGAAAGGTAAAATAACTAGAGTAGGTATGATAAATATTAATCCTTATCCACCTATAAAAAATGTCTTATTTGTTGAAGGATTGAAGCATAATTACTTAGCATAAGTCAATCATGTGATAGTGGATATAATGTTTCCTTCAATAAAGGGTGTGTCGTCCAAAACACTAATAAAAACTTACTATTTACTACTAAAAGAAGAGGTTTCATTATTAGATTAAGGTTTCATTATTTTTGGGCCTGGTATTTAGGGCTCCATAATGTAGGTAGGATACCCTAGAAATGTAGGATTTTTCAGCCCTTGTATTTTAGGGCACCTAGATTAGTTTTTGTATTAGGGGTAGTTTTGTAATTTCACATGAATTAAGTGAATATTTGATGTGTGTGTTGGGAAATAAAATTTAATTGAATTGGTAGAAGCCCAATCCAATTAAATTTTAGAGGGGGAGGTGAGCATTTGCTTACTACACCCCATTGCCACATCATATAGTCACACTTTGTGTATGTCCTTCATGCTTTACATGCCTCATGACACCTAAGCACACTTAGTGGAGAATCTTGGAATTGATCTTGGATTAGTGGGCTGAACCATAACTAAAATTCACTAATCATAATTAGTGAAATTTTGGCTCCAAAGTTTGGCTCCACAAATTCAATTTCATATTCAAGTGAAATTTGAATTGAAATTCAAATTTCCCTCTAATTTTGTGTGACACTTAGGCTATAAATAGAGGTCACGTGTGTGCATTTTTTCCAACTTTGATCATTTGAATATTAAACTTCCGATTTTAGAGCTCTTTTAGAGCACAAAATTTCATGCTCTTCTCTTCCTCTCCCTTCATTCATCTCCTTCTTCCTCCAAGCTCTTATCCATGGCCTCCTATGGTGGTGAGCTTCTTCTAGACTCATCTTTTCCTTGAAGTGGCGTCTCCTCTCTCTCTTCCTTCTCCATTCCGCTTCCATTCATCTTCCAAGAAGCAAAGGAATCCATTGATGAAGAAGATCCGAGGCCTACAAGCTCCAATGGAGCTTACATCACTTTCTCTCTAAAACATAAACTCTAAATCCTTTATGTCTAGTGATAGCCAACCAGACATCTCTAAAATGGCCATCATCTCCACTGATGCTATAACTATTCACATTAATGGTGAACCCACTGTTCACATTAAGCACTTCTTTGACATCAATGAGTTGGAGAAAGTTGGCCTCAAACTTCACGAAACCTTACTCCTCTGTGGTGTTGGATGCTACTTCAACAAACCATAAATCTTTTACCCAAAAATTATAAGGATGTTTTGGTGGAAGTCAAGATTTTTGGACAACAAAACCATTGTGTCCAAGGTACTAGGAGTGATTGTCACATTGTCTAGCGACACCATTGCCTAAACCACTAGGTGTCTTTGCGAAGGAAGCAGTTACTAAGAGGGATGAGAGAAGGCCTACAACTGTCACATCCCTAAAGCCCTCTATGTAGAAAACACTAACAAAGTGGGTGACCAAAATGCCATCACATGTAATCTTTTGAGTGAAAGGGCCAAAATTTGGGCGAACATGCTCAACAAAAGAGTCCTCCACAAGGTTGGTTCAAAAACCACTCTCTTTGAATTACATAAATATGTACTATTCCATCTTATGCAAAACCTGCCTTTTACCCTATCAAACACCATCTACATCAACGTCCTCCATAATCTAGGAAACCTAGGAGGATGGACAACAACTATTATGTTTTAACTGAACTATCATCCAGGTTGTCTCCAAAAGGAATAAATAAGGGATTTCATGTAATTATTTAACTAAGAACTAGGTTTTTGTATTTTTGTTTTGTGATTCTCACAAAATAAATAAATAAAATAAACTGCAATAAGAATTAAATGACAGTAAAATAATCAAGTAAAGATAGAAATACTAGACTTGGATGGTGACGCTGATCTTGATGAATGAATGTCTAGGTTTAGACTTGGAATTCACTCGATCCACTGTAACTTCATAATTCCTTACTCATCTCTCTTGCTCATCCCCAATTCACTAATGTTCATCCTTTCCTCTCCTAGGTGGAAGGAATGGCACTCATAAAAATAATACAATGAAACCTAGAGTGTCTAATGCAGGCCTCTAGTATGTGAAAGTCTAAAATATAATTCTAAGAACTGTTCAGGACTTCTACATTGTTACAATGAATGCCTAGCCTCCTAATTATAAAATTGTAGTTGGGTTTAATTAAGGAGATAATCACAAGAAATTAGAAACAAATGATATATCTAATTAATTCAAGTAATTATTTTCTTTTTTAGTTGATTATCCTTGAAAAATATCTTGCTCTTGATTTTCCCAGCTTTTATCTTCAATTTTCACAATTTCTCTTTCTAGAACTTTTTGTTGATTTTTGGCCTCTGGAGCTCTTGCCAAAATTACCTTTTTTTCTTCTAAAAAAATATTAAAAATTCATTAAAAATAAAAAACATAATATTATACCTAAGACAAAGTAAAAACTGAATTGAAAGCTAATTTGATTCAAAACAAGGCCTAAAAGTTAACTAAAATGCCAACTAAACATCACAAAATGTATATGAAAATTCGGTAAATTTGATGTTTATCAGTGGCAATGGATGAACAAAAAGAAATTCCTTCAGTGGACTAGGAAGCCATAAAATTGAGAAAACAAAAAAGACTAGCTAGATCAATAGTAGATGAAGATAGAGGGATTAACAACTTTGGGATAACCAATACAATTCAAAATATTATGAGAGAAAATCAAAAGAGAAAGAAGACTAGAAAAGAATCTCAGAGACAAGAGGATGAGGACAAAATCATTTATAGAGAAGAAAAAGGCATGAGTAATGACTAGCGTCCAACACACCCTGTCCAAAGGCTCATTCATGGACTACTCCAGTCAGATAGAGTCTTGCGAAGCCATTTGAGAAAATCCCAACTACTCAAATGTTGGATCAAGTGGCCTCAGAATAATTAAGAATGAGGGGTTGAATTAATTATGAACGTGTCTTGACTAATTAAAAATTTATCCTTCTTAATGTTACTAGATTCAATTAGGCTTTACTACTAAGTTATGAGAAAGTAAAGAACAAAAATAATAACTTAGACAAAAGTAAAGTGGAAATAAAAAGTACACAGTGGAAAAGTAAAGAGTGTAGGGAAGAAGAAAGCAAACACAAGATTTATACTGGTTTGGCCACAACCCGTGTCTACATCCAGTCCCCAAGCAACCACCGGTTCTTGAGATTTCCAATAAACTTGTAAAATCCTTTACAAGCAAAGATCCACAAGGGATGTACCCTCCCTTGTTCTCTTTGAACAACCAAGTGGATATACGCTCCACTTGAACTGATCCACAAGAGATGTAACCTCTCTTGTTCTCAGTATTGCAATCCAAGTAGATGTACGCTCTACTTGTACCACAAAAGATGTACGCTCCAATGTGTTAAGACAAAGAATTCTTAGGCGGTTAGTCCCTTGAATCTTTGTAAGGGGAAACAAAAGATATCTCAGGTGGTTAGTCCTTTGAAATATTTTGTTCAAAGGGAAGAGGAAGAATCAAAAGAATTTTTAAGCGGTTAGTCCTTTGAATTCTTTTGGCAAGAGAGAGAAGGAAGAATCAAAAGAATTCTCAGACGGTTAGTTCTTTGAATTCTTTTGGAAAGAGGGAGAAGGAAAGAAGAATAAGAAGAATAGCACAAGTTTTGGGCCAATGAACTTTTCTTGATAAAGAAAGTATTAAACAAAAACTCATAGAAAGATGTTGAGAATAATTGAATGAAATCAGTAACTTGAAATTTGTGCCATGGTGATGCAAGCTCCATTGGAGCTTGTAGGTCTAGGATCTTCTTCATCAATGGATTCCTTTGCTTCTTGGAAGATGAATGGCAGCGGACTGGAGAAAGGAAGAGAGAGAGGAGACACCACTTCAAGGAGAAGATGAGTCTAGAAGAAGCTCACCACCATAGGAGGCCATGGATAAGAGCTTGGAGGAAGAAGGAAATGAATGAAGGGAGAGGGAGAGAAGAGCACGGAATTTTGTGCTCTAAATGAGCTTTGAAATCTGAAGTTTAATATTCAAATGATCAAAGTTGAAAAAAATGCACACACATGACCTCTATTTATAGCCTAAGTGTCACACAAAATTGGAGGGAAATTCAAATTTCACTTGAATTTGAAATTGAATTTGTGGAGCCAAAATTTCACTAATTATGATTAGTGAATTTTAGTTATGGTTCAGCCCACTAATCCAAGATCAATTCCAAGATTCTCACTAAGTGTGCTTAGGTGTCATAAGGCATGAAAAGCATGAAGGACATGCACAAAGTGTGACTATATGATGTGGCAATGGGGTGTAGTAAGCAAATGCTCACCTCCCCCTCTAAAATTTAATTGGATCGGGCTTCTACCAATTCAATTAAATTTATTTCCAACCACACACATCAAATATCCACTTAGTGCATGTGAAATTACAAAACTACACCTAATACAAAAACTAGACTAGGTGCCCTAAAATACAAGGGCTGAAAAATCCTATATTTCTAGGGTACCCTACCTACATTATGGAGCCCTAAATACAAGGCCCAAAAATAATGAAACCTTTATCTAATATTTACAAAGATAAGTGGGCTCGTACTTAGCCCATGGGCCCGAAATCTACCCTAAGGCTCGTAAGAACCCTAGGGCCTTCTCTTGCATCTCTGGCCCAATCTACTTAGAGTTTTCTATCCAATGCCCTTGAGAGGTAAGATTGCATCATTCCCTCCCCCTTGAAAAGGATTTGAACTCAAATCCTGAGGTTCTTGAAAGTCTGGGCTTTTTTCCTCAACACCTGTAAAAAGAACAAAAAACATATGTATTAGTGGTGTTTAGTATGTTGAAGTAAGGTAAGGTCTGAAAACTCATTTCCTGGGCATCTTCCCATGAAGGAACATGGTTCCTCACCAACTCAATGAGTGGTGCTACAAGTATAGAAAAATATGGGGCAAACCGTTTGTAAAAGTTTGTTAAGTCTTGGAAGCCCTAAATTTTTCTTACACTTGGTGGAGCGGGCCACTCAGGAATGACCTTTATTCTCTTAGGGTTCATGGGAACCCCTTGATCACAATTTAAAAAATTAAGAAAAGTAAAGCAATAGAACATACCTTTTTCTGTATTTTCATGTTGATTATTCCTACCCAAAAGTATGACAAACCTAAGGTGTCCCATATGAGTGCCTAAGTTTGTATTGAAACTAAAAATAAGAACAAACCTACCTAATGAGTCCCTATGTACACAAATCATGAAGATGTTGGGTGCACGAGTGATTTTACAAAAGAGTGTTGCACCACCCAAAGTATTCATCACACCACCTATTTTAGGGATTTGGTGCCTAATAATACCTATTTTGGGCACCAACAAAGCACAAGGATTTAATCTCTTGCGAACCAAACCCTCATCCAACAACTCCTTTACTTGAGGAATAAACTCAAGCCTAAGAGATGTGGCAATGCTAAAAAGTGTCTTTTTACAAAGGAGAAAATGTGGAGGTTGTCTAAGAAGGGAAATTTCTTTAATATTTGTCTTTATTTCAAAATGTCTTTCCTTCTTAGCTAACCTCTTGGAGGAGACACTTACCTCCTTACACTCCTCCTTAACCATTAAAGGTTGTCCTTCTTCTTGGGGGTAGATCTCTTCACTAGATTCTTCCCCTTTTGCTTCTTCACTTTTACTAGAGGAAGGTGAAGTAGTAGCCTCATCTTGGCTACTATAAATGTCTTGGCCCCTCATAATCATGGTTTTCTTGGTGGGGCATTGAGAAGTAATGTGTCCTCTTCCAAGACATTTAAAGCACTTCATGGAGCTAGTCTTCTCTTGCATACTAGCCTTAAGGGGTTGCTTTTCTATTGTCTTCCCCTTATCATCTTTGGGCTTAGAAGGTCTCACCCCTAAGATTCCTTGACCTTGGTCTTTCTTTGGATAAGAGTGAGAGCCATAAGATTTTGAAGTAGACTTCCTTTTAAGTTGTTGCTCTACCCTTATTTCCCAATCTAAATTAGCCTCTTCATTGTCCTTCCCATGGAAGTATGGGAGGTTAATGTTAGCCTCTTGAGGCTTTCTTTCCTTTTCTCTCCTATGGGAGTGAGGTCTAAGATGTGACCTATGCCTTCCTTCATAATAGTCACGAAGTTCTTCACTTAGGCTCTTGCAAGAGTTATGACTACTATAGGAGGCATGTTTTTCTTTTTTTAACTCGTTTAGTATTTTTCTTCTTTCTTTCTCTCTTATTTTCTCTCTTTCATCTTGACTTATTTCTTCCACTATTTTTTTACCTTTTTCTTTTCTCTCTTGTTTTTCTTTCCACAACTTAAGGGATCTCAACTCATCTAATATCTTATACAAGGGGTCCTTAGGAGTAGAACCCTCACCATTAACACTAGATGAAGAATGAAGACTCATGTTGGTTCCTAAGTTATGGTTCTTTCTTGTTGGGGGTTTGAAAACAAAAGGTAAAATAAACTATGGTTGAAACTAGCCAAAATGAACACTAAAAGAGGTGTGAAAGATAAGGTAAAAACTAATTGGTAAAAGGCAAGCTATCTAGGCGGTTTGACAATGGAGGGTAAAGGAAATAAGCTATGAAAGTAAGCAAGAAATTAAAGTGCAAGAAATGCAAACTAGGCGGATCGTAAGAGTGTTTGGATGACCTCATTTAAGGTTCCCAACAAAACACTCACTATCCTAAGGGAAAATTGCCTAAAATTATTACACACAAATGGAAGTAGGGTGACCTATTGGAGGCTCCCAACTTACTTCCAATGAAAGGCCTTTTTGTTACAAAATTTGAAAGCAAAACAAATTGCCAATTACAAAATTACAAAAAACAAAGTCCTCAATTGTGGTGGCTATTCTCTCTTTAGTATTTCACTCAATTTGGAGTGCTTCTTAGTCCAATAGCTCTTAAGGTGGTTGGCCCCTTGCTTCTTGACTCAAATTCTTCAAGATATTGCACCAATCCTCCTTTCCAATTCCCTATATGGCAACTCACAAGCAAGGAAACAAAGAGACAAGCAATAACCAAAGACAAAAAAAATGAAATGAAAGCTAAACCAATAGAGTTTTAACAAGACAAATTTCCAAGGATTATTCAACAATTAAAGCAATGAAAAGCACAAAAAAGCAAGCTGGGACTCAAAGAGAAACCTAGAATGGCTCTAGAGTAGAGTTGAAAAACTAAAAAAAAAAGACTCAAGAAACCTCTAGTTTTGGCACTTGTTTTCACAATAATTTTCAATTGAAATTTCAGAACTAGGATTGGTATAAAATAGGCACCAATTATAGAACAAATTTTGAGCCAAAACAACAAGCACACTTTCCTTTCACTTTTTTTTTTCCTGGACACTAATTTTTCTGCCAACTTGTGAGATTTTTCTTATTTTTTCCTTTAATCCAAATCGCTTGGTTCTTTTTTTATAATTGTGGTCCAGATGTCTAGAAAATTTAGTAAAAGTTTCAGCTCAAAAAACGGAGTGGCCAATTCCCAGAAATTTATACAAGTTCGTATGTTCAAGCTGCCAGCACCAGCGATTTCAACCTAGAAATCAAGAGTAGTGTTTATGTTGCTTAAGGCTTGGATAGTTACAATTTGTGTTTGCTTATGCTCAATTATCTTGAATAACACAATTAAAGAGAGCTTAATACTTATTTTGATTCACAAATCCAGCTACAACTCAGCACCACAACTCAACTTCATCATAGGCATCATGTAGCAAACTTAGAAAGCAAAAAAAAAAAGTTCAAGAACAAGACTACTTCTAGGAATTGATTTAGAACATGTTATGAACTAAATAACATGCATGAATTAGACTCAAAATTAAAAAGATAGGCTAAGAATGACAAGAATACATGAACAAATGTATCTAGAATTCAATCAACAAAATAAAATTCAACACAAACTTAGAACATAATGTGACAATTACTATGACTAAACATGACTCTAAGACAACATGGATTAAGTGATTTACACTTAGATTTTTGTGTTTTTTTTTCTAATCAATATTTTGGAACAAAATTTAGATCTAAAGGTTCAGCACAAGAATATTATGAATGAAAATTGATAGAACCTAAAATCAACACAAAAACAAGATTCAAGAGTAGATCTACAAAATTTGAACCATAGAAATGCAAGAACAAGTGTAGATCTAAGATTTAATCGGTTTATTTCTTTTTTGAATCTACTCTAAACAGCACCAAACCACAAGACAATGGAGGATATACATGGAGAATAAGATGAAGAACAAGGAATTAAAGAGAATTCACCGAACAAAAAGATAGAGGAAGCAAAAGAACATCACCTAGATGAAGATGCTCTTGATACCACATGATGTAAGCTCCATTGGAGCTTGTAGGCCTAGGATCTTCTTCATCAATGGATTCCTTTGCTTCTTGGAAGATGAATGGCAGCGGAATGGAGAAAGGAAGAGAGATAGGAGACGCCACTTCAAGGAGAAGATGAGTCTAGAAGAAGCTCACCACCATAGGAGGCCATGGATAAGAGCTTGGAGGAAGAAGGAGATGAATGAAGGGAGAGGGGGAGACGAGCATGAAATTTTGTGCTCTAATTGATCTTTGAGATCTGAAGTTTAATATTCAAATGATCAAAGTTGAAAAAAATGCACACATGTGACCTCTATTTATAGCCTAAGTGTCACACAAAATTAGAGGGAAATTCAAATTTCACTTGAATTTGAAATTGAATTTGTGGAGCCAAACTTTGGAGCCAAAATTTCACTAATTATGATTAGTGAATTTTAGTTATGGTTCAGCCCACTAATCCAAGATCAATTCCAAGATTCTCCACTAAGTGTGCTTAGGTGTCATAAGGCATGAAAATCATGAAGGACATGCACAAAGTGTGACTATATGATGTGGCAATGGGGTGTAGTAAGCAAATGCTCACCTCCCCCTCTAAAATTTAATTGGATTGGGCTTCTACCAATTCAATTAAATTTGTTTCCAACCACACACATCAAATATCCACTTAGTGCATGTGAAATTACAAAACTACCCCTAATACAAAAACTAGTCTAGGTGCCCTAAAATACAAGGGCTGAAAAATCCTATATTTCTAGGGTACCCTACCTACATTATGGAGCCCTAAATACAAGGCCCAAAAATAATGAAACCTTAATCTAATATTTACAAAGATAAGTGGGCTCGTACTTAGGCTATGGGCCCGAAATCTACCCTAAGGCTCGTAAGAACCCTAGGGCCTTCTCTTGCATCTCTGGCCCAATCTTCTTGGAGTTTTCTATCCAATGCCCTTGCGGGGTAGGATTGCATCACATGGTCACATATTTATAGCCATTTGATGGCTCTTGAAAAACCAAGTTAAAAGTTGTGACTCTTGGCAATTTCTTCAAAACTAGTCACTTTAAAAGTTGTGACTCTCTTGAAAACTAGTCACTTTAAAAGTTGTGACTCTTTTGAAAACTAGTCACTTTAAAAGTTGTGACTTTTGAAAAAATCTTCAGAAACTAGTCACTTTAAGAATTGTGACTTTTGGTAATTTATTTTTCAAAATAAGTCACTGGTAATCGATTACCATTGTAGTGTAATCTATTACACTTCAACAGATGCGACTCTTCATGTTTAAATTTAAAAATCAAGAAGTTTAGAACACTAGTAATTGATTACAAGTATTGTGTAATCGATTACACATGTTTGAAATGATTTGAAAATGTTTTATCACAAGTTGTGACTCTTGAAATTTGAAATCTAACGTTTTAAAATATTGGTAATCAATTACATGCTCATGGTAATCGATTACAACTTTGTAAATCAGTTTGATAAGAATGTTGGCTACTGGTAATCGATTACTGCCTTCTGGTAATCGATTACCAGAGAGTAAAACTCTTTGGTAAAAGATTTTTCTTTTTGAAAAATTCTCTTGATCAAAATTGTGCTATTCAATATTTTGAAAAACTCTTTTAATACTTATCTTAATTGAGTCTTCTCTTGATTCTTTACTTGAATCTTGATTCTTGACTTAACGACTCTTTGATTCTTGAAACTTGCTTGACTCTTGATTCTTGACTTGAGTCTTTGGCATCATCAAAATTGCTTGGTTCATCATCATGAAGCTTGCTTCTACATGAGGTATCTGAGTGAGATAGAGGATGAAACTCCTCTAGTTATCCCAAAAAAGCGTAAGCAAGACATCTAACAAGAACATTTTGTCAACAAGAAGCCCAAGTTTTTCATGGAACCCAAGAGCAAAGAACCCACCTTCATAGTTGAAGTTCCAAGACGGAGGAAGACAAGGGCTACTCGCCTAAATATAGCCCTAACTAAAAAAAGAGGTAGACCCACCTTAACAATTAGATGGATCCAACACCTCTAAAAGTGATGTCAACCCCCCTTGCTCCTCAACACCAAATAACTCCACCATTCTTGTAAACAACAAGCGTCCACCTCCATCTCCCATCAACCTCTCCAAGTTCAAACCTCTAGGTTCCACCTGGAAGGCTACGTGGAGACCATGGAAAAAGCCCTCACCTAAGGAAGTTACAATACAAAGATTTCTTGTTGCCTTCCAAAGTAGGAATAGACAAAACTTCAATAGATAAGGTGACATAATTGAAAGACTACCACAAGAACTTGTCTAAAGGCATCACATCACTGTGGACCCAACTACTTGGACAAGGTATGACTATACCCATTATCCATCAGAACCATATAAGGCTTTACCCTCAGATGCAATTGTATCTTTGAAAACTCCATCCAGGATAAGGCCTGCATATCCAAATCATGTTCACATGGCTCTCCACTAGTTACCTAGTGGGACTCCATAAACCACGCTACTATCCAATTAAAATGGAGCAAATCTTAAACAGAAGAAGCCTACAAGAAGCTTTGATCTGTATGCCAAGGCACTCCCTACGAAACTCATTAAGTTAGACACATCCTTGGAGAATCCAACACCTTTAGTCCAATGGTCCAAGGAAGTCAACATTTGGTGTCCACCTACAAGGTTCCTTCCCTCAAACCTTGTTGATCTCAATCTTTCTTCCAACGAGTTAGATATTGTCCAACCCTAATTTCCTTCAGGGATAATTGTTTGTCAACATGCGGACTTTTGCTGGCCAAATTAAGATGCTTAACACTCATCGCCGTGTAATCTGTAAAGTTTTGCAATGTTTCAGAAAGAAATAAGCAAAAAAACTCAATGGGGGGGGGTGAACTAATGAATTTAAGGGGTGTTATTCAGCCCTAGGCCCATCAGGAACCTTCTGGAGGAAGCAACAACTCGCCTAGGCGAGCATGTTGCTTCTGGTTGAAGCTACCAGCTCGCCTGGGCGAGCTGGGAAGCAACCTCCTCCCCTATTTTGGCTATAAAGGGCGTGGGAGGCTGAAGGGAAGGGTTCAACACCCTGGGCAAGCATATTTCACTTAAAATTAGTTAAAAGAAGGAGAAAGAAGAAGAAAATCCAAGCTGAGACGCTTTCGTAACGCTTCTATGACGTTTCTGTGATCAATTTCGTGAACATTCTTTGCCGTTCTTTGTTCGTTCTTCATCGTTCGTCGATCTTGAACTAGTCAGTTTTTGATTTTGAAGCTTTGAATTCATTCTATACACTCTTAGGGGTCCATTCTTGCTTTGTATGTTTTCATCTTCATCTCGTCTACTTTCGGTATTCTTTTTCTTCATTTTAAACAAGTTTCGACCGATGGTTTAAGCCATAACCTCACTTAATTAATGTTTAAATGAATTTCAACTGATCGTTTGTTTTGTAATCTCGTTTAATCGCCTTTAAAATAAAAATCAATCGATCGTTCATGCTGTAACCTCGGTTAATCACCAAAAAGGCAAGTTTCAACCAAACATTTACTTTGGAAGTTCTCTTTAAATAAGTTGAGAAATAACCAAGTGAAACTAAGGCTAAAATCAACTCACAAATCAAACTTTTGCCCGCAAAAAGGTCATTTGAAACTGTTCAAGGTACAATGCCTTAACGGTTCTTCCCTCCATTCAAAAATCAAGAGATTATTCAAAAGGGTCCGGCGCCTTAACGATTCTTTCTTTTCAAAAATCAAAAGATCGTTTAAAGGTCCAACGCCTTAAACGACTTTTGTTCGCAACTAAAATCAATCTTTCAAAAAAGATAAAACAACTTAACCAACATTCAGTTCTTAAAGAACTACGTAGGTCTGATTTCTTCATCGCAATTGAGGAATACATAGGAGTGAGGGAAACACCCTTGTCGACCACAAAAAAGTAAAAAACATAAAAGGCAAGAAAATACATAAAAAAGCATAAAAAGGGAAAATACATAATTTTGAAGTCATAATTTGCACACTCGATTAGAGGCTGTCGTCCCTTGTGATGAACGCGTGGGGTGCTAATTCCTTTCCTGTGCATAAAAAGCACTCCCGAACCTTTCATACTTAAAGTTCATAGACCCACTTTTGGTTTTTCTAACGTTTTCCTCAAATAAACGTTGATGGCGACTCCACACATTTTCCTTCCTTGAAAGACACACCCGTGAGCCTCGCGTCGCCCTCCTACTGAAGGGTAGGTTGCGACAGTTGGTGACTCCACTGGCGACAGTTAGAGAGTTAGGCCATCCAGTTAGTTTGCAATGTTGTTATCATGACTTCTCCTTTATTTGTGATCCCTTTCCCCTTTTATCTATTATGTTGTCCATGTTTGTACATAACCTTTGCTATGTTGTTGTGTTTGGCATGTGTTTATCTATTGATTACATTCATAGTTAGAAATATTTTTCTACACATACATGGCACCTACACCTCGCACACATATTGAGATATTAGGCCCTACACCCGGGTCTATGTGAGCCATAAGGAGTGGAGGTCAATCTGTGGTCATGCTGAGTCTCTGACTTGCTTGATGACAGTGAAGCCTCATCTAGAGTTTTCCTCTTTTAGTGATGCATTGTCACTGATAGTCCCTATCGCCATAATGTATTACTTAAGAGGATGATACCTCTAGAAGCCAGTAAAGTTACTTAAAACCACCCTCTAGAATTATCACTAAAAGTGGACCTTTGGATCATTTCCATTAGGTTCCTCAAATTAGGGGGCACATAGCAAACTTACTCTAGTATATTCCTTGATTGCATCATGCATCTCTTCATGGCATTGCAATGGACATATCATTCCCGCATTTTTCGTTCATCATATTCGTGCATTGCATTTGCATAAATCATTGCATTACCAGACATATGCATTTAGCATGCTCTTTTGTTCTGACAATTGCATACATCCTATTTTCATCGTCTGCACGTCATGTTCACTCATACATGACCCTTGCATTTTCCTCTGCAAAAAGAAGGGGGGGGGGGGGGAACAAAAAAGAGAGCAAAAAGAAAGTCACACCACACTTGTGGTTACATGTGTTGGGTTCCATGATGATGGCTACAAACCAGCCATGTTGGGATTATACACCCCTTCCTCTATAAAAGGGATGTTGATTCAAAATCATGTGAATATGGTACCTAATGCATGGTTAACTAGGAAAATGATGGCTCTTCGGGCATCTCCATCTCATAATTACATTTTTCAATGCATAGCATAAGTATGCCCGAGACATTCATCTCTATGAAATGCTGTTGAAGTATTGGCGATCAAAATTGCCATTCCTTGGATTGTGGGGTTAAACCAAACACATGTTTTAAGAAAAGGTTCATCAAGGAAAAGTCAAGTATGGAAGTAACCGGCTTGCAAAAATTGGGGCAAAAGATGAATTGAGTTACGTCGTTTCTTTGTCTACTGCCAACACATAATTATGTCAATTGAGGACTATTAACTCTTGTGCGTTATTTCTAGTTTCACTTTGACAAAATGTCATGAACCATGTTGTTTTAAATCTAAATTTGATTCAACCCTATGTGAAATCTGCAATGCATCATTCACATACATTCATGTTTTTCATTGGTTGCATTGCTCATTGCATTTCTTTCCTTGAAACCGAATTGTAATCATTGTTATCAAAAGGAAAGAACGCGCTTTATGACACCCTCACTGAATGCATGCTAGAGCTAGAGTAATGGGTGAAACAGACGAGGTGCAAGAGTGGATAAAGGCCAACTTGGAGGCCATGAAAGAGCAAATGGCCAAAATGATCGAGGCCATGATGAGCATGAAGAAGATAATGGAGGTGAATACGACTGTAGTTGCCGCTACCAGTGCCGTTGCTGAGGTGAACTTGACTCCCACATCTGGCCTTAACCAAATAAATCATGCCATCTCGGATATGGTAGGGCAGAGATTCAAAGAATTGGGAAGTACGGGCGCCCCCCATTTTGTGCAAGTTCAAAACAAGCATTCCTTCCCACCATATGGCTTGGCTCTCAACCATACACCGCCCAATGTTGCACACACTCCCAATGAGGATGTCGACAACTTTGCACCCATACCCATTGAGAGCCAACAACCCCAAGCTGATCATGCACATATCTTTCAACCCATGAGGGAGACACATGAAATACCTCACCATAATCTAACCGACTTTGAGCCTCACCTCGGATATGCCACTAAAGGGCAAGCAGTCGGGGGTGTGCCCCTGCCAAACACTTTGGAGGGCCCTCAGTTTCTCCCACAACCACAACCCTTGCATTTTGCGACTGGAAGAATCCCTCTTGCTATGGTAGAGAAGGGAAAGTTGGATCATATAGAGGAAAGGCTTGGAGCCATTGAAGGGGGTGGAAGTTATGCTTTTGCTGACATGGCAGAATTGTGCTTAGTGCTTGACATCTCCATCCCTCTGAAGTTCAAGGTGCCCGACTTCAATATGTACAAGGGGACTGCTTGCCCCAAGAACCACCTGAAGGTGTACTGCAGGAAAATGAGGGCATGCACAAAAGATGAAAAGTTGTTGATGCATTTCTTCCATGAAAGTCTTACTGGGGTAGCTGTCACCTGGTACACTAATCTGGAGCCTTCCCGAGTCCATTCTTGGAAAGACCTAATGGTTTCCTTCATTAGGCAGTATTAGTACAATTCTGATATGGATCCGAATAGGATGCAACTATAGAACTTGTGCAAAAGGGAGCACGAATCTTTCAAAGGGTATGCCCAAAGGTGGAAGGATATGGCAGCTCAAGTAGTGCCCCCAATAATGGGGAGGGAGTTGATAATGTTAATAGTAGACACGTTACCGGTGTCCTACTATGAGAAGATGGTGGGTTAAATGCCTTCAAGCTTTGCCGATTTAGTGTTCACCAACGAAAGGGTCGAAATGGGTTTGAGAAGAGGAAAATTTGATTGCCTTGCTTTGACAAGTAAAAAGCCTGGGGCAAATGGAGAGAATGAGAAGGAGGAAGGAACCCATGTTCTGGCTACCATTCCTACATGGCCAAATTTCCCACCTACTCAACAATGTCATTACTCAGCCGATATTAGCCCTCCTCGTTACCCACCATCCAATCATCCATAAAGGCCACCAATAAATCAGACACAAAGCTTGCCTGCCACACAACCAAAGCCAAACACCACCTTTAGCACAAACCAAAACACCAACCAAGGAAGGAATTTTGCAGCAAAAAAGCTTGTAGAATTCACCCCAATTCCAGTGACCTATGCTAACTTGCTCCCATATCTACTCAATAATTCAATGGTAGCCATAGCCCCAGCCAAGGTTCCTCAACCTCCATATTTTTGAGGATACGACTCGAACGCAACATGTGCTTGTCATGGAGGAGGCCTGAGGCATTCCATTGAGCATTGTAGGACCCTGAAACATAAGGTGCAAGGTCTAATTGATACGGGCTGGCTGAAATTTGAGGAGAATCATTTGTGAATTCTGACATTGCAGGCGACACCACACATAGGGCAATTTTAAGGTTGTTGTTAGATGTCTCTAATGACTCATTAGGATTTTCAAGTTTATGTCATTATTGTAAACAACAGTTGCAATGCTAATAATATGGATAAATTTGACATCCTTGTCTCTCATCCTCTCTCAATTACATCTTTGCTTATTTGACTTCCTCTGGAATGTGAGTGTAAGCCATTGGTTTGTTTGCTCAAGTGACCTGCGCTCCTGAGTTATGACTTCCAAGTCTATTCGATAAGAAGTTACTCATTTTGCACGTTTGGTTGAGGTGCCGTAAAATGACGAGTAAAGTTTGAAACAAAAAAAAAGAAAAAAAGCATTTGATTGATTGTGTTTCAAATAAAAGTACAGACATTCATGTGACCTCATTTTGTCATTCTTAAAAGTTATCTTTTGAGAGAAAAATGAGTTATAAAAAAAGGTGTAGAAGCAAAGCTTAATGGTGAATCAAAGGTGATTCAAAGGTGTTTTGATGATAACAATGATGATAACAAAAGATGATGACAAAAAGCTCAAAGATCAATCAAAGAACAACTCAAGTGAATCAAATATCAATCAAAGAACAACTCAAGTGAATCAAGAACAATTCAAGAGTTCAAGATAAGAATCAAGAAGAATTCAAGAATCAAGAAGAATTCAAGACTCAAGAAGAAAGTTTAGAGTCAAGAATCAAGATTCAAGGTTCAAGATCTCAAGAATCAAGATCAAGATTCAAGACTCAAGATTCAAGAATCAAGAGAAGGCTTAATCAAGATAAGTATGAAAATTTTTTCTCAAAAATTGAGTAGCACATGATTTTTCTCAAAACATGTCTACCAAAGAGTTTTTACTCTCTGATAATCGATTACCAGATTGTTGTAATCGATTACCAGTAGCAAAATTGTTTTGAAAAAGTTTTCAAATTGAATTTACAATGTTCCAATTAATTTCAAAAAGCTGTAATCGATTACAATGTTTTGGTAATCGATTACTAGTGCCTTTGAACGTTGAAATTCAAATTCAAATGTGAAGAGTCACATCCTTTCACATAAAAGCTTTGTGTAATCGATTACACTGATTTGGTAATCGATTACCAGTGATTGTTTCTGAATAAAATCAAAAGATGTAACTCTTCAAATAGTTTTTGACTTTTTCAAATTGGTTTTTAAGTTTTTCTAAAAGTCATAACTCTTCTAATGGTTGTCTTGACTAGACATGAAGAGTCTATAAAAGCAAGGCTTTGTTTTGCATTTCAATCATCTTGAACACTTATTCATACAATCCTTTACAAGCCTTGAATCTCTTTGAACTTCTTATTCTTCTTTGTACCTAAAGCTTTCCAAAGTTTTCTGGTTTTCTAAATCTTGAAAACTTGTGCTATTCATCTTTTCATTCTCTTCTCCCTCTGCCAAAAAGAATTCGCCAAGGACTAACCGCCTGAATTCTTTTTGTGTCTCTCTTCTCCCTTTTCCAAAAGAACAAAGGACTAACCATCGGAATTCTTTTGTGTCTCCCTTCTCCCTTGTCAAAGATTTCAAAATGACACAGTCTGAGAATTCTTTTGATTCTTCCCATTCCCTTATAGAAAAGTGTTCAAAGGACTAACCGCCTGAGAATTCTTTTGTATCCCCATTCACAAAGTATCAAAGGTTTAATAGCCTTAGATCTTTGTCATAACACATTGGAGGGTACATCCTTTGTGGTACAAGTAGAGGGTACATCTACTTGGGTTTGACTGAGAACAAGAGAGGGTACATCTCTTGTGGATAAGTTCTAGTGGAGGGTACATCCGCTAGGGTTTCAAAGAGAACAAGGGAGGGTACATCCCTTGTGGATCTTTGCTTATAAAAGGATTTTTACAAGGTTGAAAGAAATCTCAAGAACCGTAGGTCGCTTGGGGACTGAATGTAGGCACGGGTTGTTGCCGAACCAGTATAAAAACTCTTGTGTGTTTGTCTCCTTCTTCCCTACTCTTTTACTTTCTGTTGTGCATTTTGATTTCCGCTTTTACTTTTGGTTAAGTTTCTCTTCTACTCCTTATTCTCTTAACAACATAAGTAAAATCCTTAAAAGAGTAAATTTTTAATTAGTAAAGGTTTAGGAATAATTAATTCGACCCCTCTTCTTAATTATTTTGAGGCCATTCGATCCAACAAAAAGGAGTCGTTTGACTTAATCTGTTAATTGAAAATCATTTCAATGTTTCTCGTCCTTCAAAATCCATTTTCAAGAACCTGCACAGGTTTTTTCTTTTCTTCCTTACTACAATCACTATGAAAGACAACGATAGGCACCTCAGAGCCCTACATTGGGGAAATGAGAGGCACCTTAACCATCCTTAAGCAAACCTAGGGGCAGATCAGAAATTCTCACCCGGTAGGTTCCCTGCTACAAGGTCATAGTAAAAGGCATGAATAGATACCTCAGAGCCTTACATTGGGGCAATGAGAGGCACCATACATGAGCCTCAAGAAAACCTGTGGCAGATCAAAATTTCTCACCCGTTAGGTTGAAAACTCGAAAGGGCGGCCTAAGCAAAAATTAGGGTAAAAAAAATTAATAAATTAACAATCGAAGGTGTGTTATTAAGGTTTTGTTCCAAAATCCAAACTACAAAGAGGATCTAGTCAAGATTTGAAATGACACATGACCATGTTTCAATATCCCAAACACTAGTCTATCCTTTGCTACCCCCTCCGAGCCAAAGCATATTGTTTTCTAAAAACAACAACAAAGAAAAATAGTAAAAACAAAATAGAAGCCCTGAGTTGGAACCACCACTAGACCAATAGGAAGACCAATGCAAACTACATATGCATGAAGTTGGGCAACAATGAAAAGAAAGATTCCGCCAAAGGCGAGTGAAAAAAGAGAGACAAAAGATCTCCAAAAGAAAGGCGCAAAAGTGCAATAGAAGATTAATGTACAAGACAAAAGGAGTAGAGCCCAACTCAAAGTGGAAATGAACAAAAGATACGAGCAAGATGCTCTTGAGGTTCTTACTCAATATAACCCTCAAACACTCTTTGAGCCTGTCTAATCCTTTATTTCATAGCCCTCTTACCCCTGACCACATTACAAGCCCAATAAAGCCCATGTGGATCAAGGAATGACTAATTTGCTTCTAAGATAGGATTCTAGAATGAAACCCGCACATGCTTGTGATTGTTAAAAAATATATAAAACAAAAAGAAAACCCCTAAGGTTTGCACTTACACGTTTGAGAAGCAAACTCATTTGGCTAAGAGCTCGTGGAAGATGCCCAAATATATGATGTTAGTCTCTCATGTAAACCCTTTGAGATTTCTTTCGAATCCAAGAGTAGCTGTGTTACGTAAATTCAATCAAGATCAACCCTTGCCATCAAGTTTCAGTGGGGTCAACAGACCCCTGGCATCACTCTATGACCTTAAATCAAGAAAGTTTTACTTGGTCATACACCAAAATGTGACAATCCATTGTCATCCTTCAAACGGTGCATGCGATCGATCCCGAGCCATCTCGCTCGATCTATAGGGGTGTGATGGTTCCCCATTGCAGTTACTTTTTATGCATTTATGTCTCAAGGAAATTTTTCAATGGGGAGTTTTCTCACCGGAAAGCGCACCGGGTCGTCAAGTATTTAAAATTAAAATGGATGAATCCGAGTATCGAACATAGGGAACTAATGTTAGCCTGAATTAAGTTCAAAATCGAAGCATTGTTGAGAGAACATGTATAAGTGATAATTTCAAATAGAATTTAAACTAAACTTGTATGCTAAAAACTATATAATGAAAGGTAAATAAAATGAACACAGTAGATAGATATGTTGGGTCTTTCTAACAAACAAGCTGATGCATAGAAATATATTTCTCTAATCAATCATGTTCTTGTGTTCTATGTTGTAGCCTAAATTACTAAACCCTCGATCCCTCGTCAGGATGAATATCCAAGCTTTGTCCGCAGATCCCTCATTTAAGACTCCACCCGATTTAGACAGCCCTCTTAGGTTTAGACTAACTTAAACCGAGTGTCGTCCGCAGATCACTCATAAAAGACTAGACTCAAATCAAGTAGCTTACTAAAGTTTAGCCTAATTTAGCCTAAGCTTTGTCCGTAGATCCCTCATGTAAGACTAGGCTTAAACTAAACAACATTATTGTAACAACATAATTAAAACCAAAACTTAACCCGCAGATCCCTCATGTAAGGCTAAGTTTCAATCCTGCTTCAATCAAGTTCTAAGGCAACAATACATTTTCCAATGCTAAAGTCACCTAACTATGCACACAAATGGTTGATCAGACCAAAAGCATACAAACATTAAGCATTGAAGGAAGCATTGAACACAAAAAACATAATCAATTAGATATTAGGTATTTACATCAGTTATTCATTAGAAATCCCCAACTAGGGTGTTTAGCCAGCCATTACAAAGAAACCCTAACAATAAATGAGATTAAAAGTAGAGAATGATAGTTCCTTACACAAGAAGGGGGATTCCTCCTCCTCTTCTTAGCATATCACACTCACTCTCTACTCAATAATCTCTCTCAAATGAAAAAACCTAGGCCTCTCTATAGAAGCTGCTCCTCTTTGCTGCTTCCAAGGCTCTTATCCCGAAATAGGCACTGTGGCTGCTATGTGATTTTGTGCCCTGGGCATTGTAGAAGCTGTCATAAAAGTGTCATAAAAATGGTAAAAGTGGTACCCTAATTCTGCACAAGACAGGCTTTAAATAGGCTCTGAAATTACGAAGCTGCGTTTAGCACCACTCTCACGCTTAGCGCGAGTAAGTGAAATTGGGCTTAGCGCCAGTCTCGAGCTTAGCATGGCTGAAGGCACCTGCTGCACTTAGCACACTGATCTCGCACTTAGCGCACGACTTTGATGCTGATGCTCTGCCAGATTCTCCTTTGCGCTAAGCGTGCTGCGCTTAGTGGTGGATATGCGCTTAGCCCAGCTGCTAAGCTTAGCCTAACTGCTACCTTTTGTAATTCAAAACTTAGCCTCTTTTTCACCTTAAAATGCACAGATTTCATCATTAAATTCAATGGTAATGTTCAAGAGATAGCGTTAACCATAAAACAAGATTTATTTACAAAAATCACTACAAAATAACCATAAATTGGGGAACTATACAAACTTTGGAAAATGATTTCTATACAAAAGTTAGTTGTATAAAGCGACTCCCCCAAATTTACAGTTTTGCTTGTCCTCAAGCAAAGAAAGAACAGTTCACTTGTCCTCAAGTGACAAAGACAATGGCCAACCAAAAGAAAATGGTGTTTGATTCATTAAGGATGTCAACCATATGAACTGAATATCATGGAATGCTTAAATCAATCACTTCTCACAAGCATGCAGCTTTTCGAAGATAGGGGCACAAGTATTAGAGTCACAGCTGAAATAAGCTAGTAAGCATGACAGAAATCAAGGAAGGATCATCAACCAAAATCTCACAGTCATTGTTTCACTCAAACTCAAGTGTTTAGGCTTATTCCTTCATAAACAACCAACACAAGTTCAAACCTTTGCATTTCATCTCCTATCATACAACAATGAACCCACAAAAATGAATCCGAAGGACTTTCAAGGCTTGTAATGGGGTTAGGCTGCCAACAATTCATGGTTTTTCTAGTTTCTAGGATTCAAAAGCTTAGGTTCTAGGAGAGCATTCATCCATAGAATAACCTTCACTTTTTCATTCATTCCTTCCCCATACTTGCCCTTTTTTCTTAGGCACTTAGCTTCCATACCTGAAATTATGGCATGCACACTTATTAACTTTATTTATACTTACAGTTTTTTTAACACAGAAACAGAAACAGTGTGTATATACTATTTTCTTTAACCATTTCAATCCTTACCCAGTGCCTCCCCCAAATTTGGGACAAATTTTCCTTGAACCATCTTCTATAGATGATGCTCTCCTACAACCTAAAATAAGGTAGCAGAAGATACAACTAAATAGGCTCAAGGTTTAATCAATCAATCAATTCATTAAGCTCAAACTGGGTGCAAGGGATAATTCATTCAATCACAAGGTTAGCTTTTTGGCTAAGTAGCTATTCATAATAAAAAATGGCCTTCATCATTCTCAAGTTCATGCATCCAATCCATACTTCAGAGATTCATGCAAAAATCAACACTAAATGATAGTCGTTTCTCTCAAAATTTTAAAGATCACACTCTCATCGGGATACGGTTAATGCATTTCTTCTCAATCAATCTGACAACCGACTAACATTTTCCGACATAATTCCAATCATATGCTCATTCTCTTCTAATGACTGCAAACTTGATCCAAAAAATCACCCAATCATCCCAATCAATTCAATTCATACATTTGCTCAATCAAATCATATCCAAACACTCATTCCATAACAAACAATCCACTGCATACAATGTTCAATCAATTCACTGTTCAATCAAGCTTTTTGTACAAACACAGAAACAACTATGCTACTGAAATTAAAATGATGAAATATAAAAGCTGAAATTTAAATGACATAAAGCATAAAATAACTTAAATAAAACTAAAGTGTTCATATTGCAAAAAAAAATTAAACGTCCTGCTCCTCCTGTGGCTGGTCTTCATTAAGATCCAGTGCTGATGATGCTTGAGTCTCCTCAGGAGCAGCTGCAGATGGTGGAGATGGTTGAGGGGTCTGAGCTAGAGTGGTCTCCTCCTCCTCTGCTGCTGGTGATGGTGTTGGTGTTGTGGGCTCCTTAGTCACAGGCTCCTAGGCTGTGGAGGCCTCACCCCCTCCAGAGGAAGAAGGCT
The DNA here is from genome assembly GCF_000004515.6 of Glycine max. Taxonomy (NCBI): domain Eukaryota; kingdom Viridiplantae; phylum Streptophyta; class Magnoliopsida; order Fabales; family Fabaceae; genus Glycine; species Glycine max. Next base: position 17,566,107 of record NC_016088.4, on the reverse strand, counting down.
GGTCTCCTAGCCAGGCCAGCTGTGCGTTAAACTCCTCCATGCTCATGATGGAGGGCAAGCCCAAGCCTTGAAGGCTCTGCATAATGATGGACTGCCCTCTATGGATGCTCTGGAGCATGGAGTGAAGTATTTGAGGAGTAAAAATAAAATCTGCTGGGCCTGCAGAAAGAGGGGCTGATAGTGGTATCTGTGAAGGTGCTAGAAGAATCACTGGAATATCTGTGGAGGAAGAATGAGGGAGTGTAGAAGAAGAGGGTGCTGGTGCCTCTGATGTTGAAGTGGAAGGGGCCTCAGATCTCTTCCCTCTGGCCTTCCTCAGTCCTCTGAAAGTTACTGTTGGATCATTAAGATTCCAACAGTTCTTCTTAATATAAGCCAAATTAATGGCAGGACTTAGGCTCTCATGGGTCAAGGAATCAGAGTGGACTCCCCAGGCTTTACATAAAGCAGTGATTAGGGCTGGAAAGCCAAGCCTCGAGGAGTCATGTTGAGCTATGAGTGTAATCTGACTGGAAATGAAGGATCCAAGATTCATATCCATCTTCTATATGAGTGCATATACTAACATGGCCCTATCTAAATTAATGTCAGAAGTATGAGAGGTGGGGGCCAAGTTAGAAAAAGAAAAGACACTCCAAGTTTGAGCAAGAGTAGTCAAATTTTTCCTTAAGATCTTCAATGGTAGTCCATCTGAATTCAATTCAAATCCCTTGCCTAAAATACATAAACAAGCTGCTAACTCTTGTGGGTTTGGTCTTAACAACATAAATCTTGCATAAGCTGGAAGACTTTCTCCTTTTTCTATAATCACTGGTGTTTCTAAAAATGAGTTGAGGGCAGCTGAGTTAAATGGAATCCATTGCCCTCTAACCTTGACCTATTTTGGCGACTTGTCTTCCAGATCATACACATTTGCATAAAACTCCCGTACAAGTGCCACATCTATACTTCCCTCTACCATATTTGCTATCTTTTTATGTCAGTTCCTTCTGTTTAACACCAGTTGAAATTCCTCAAATTCTTTTAATGACAACTGCATATTTCTTTCTGGAATAATCTTTCTGCCAAAAATATTGTTTGTATAACGATCCCATGCTTCTAGGGATGAAAATTTATGTCTATCATATCTAGTTTAAGAAGATGAAGAAGCAGGGGCTTTCTTTTCTGAGATGCCATCTGCAAAATGCAAGAAAAAACACACAAGATTAGCACAGGTTTATTCTCAAGAAACCAGAAAAATTAAATTGAAAAACAGAGCTGGGTACTTAGCGCAGCATGCTGGCGCTTAGCGCGCCTTATGAAATTAACACAAGCACTAAGCACAGCAAGCTGGCACTTAGCTCGAAGACACATAAAACATTTTTTCTGTAGAATAGGCTTAGTGCACAGGGGCGCTTAGCCTAAGTCTACAATTTTTAGAAACAGTAGAGGACTGGGGCTTAGTGCCACATGCTGGCGCTTAGCTTAACCTCAACAGAGAGACACTGGGGCTTAGCGCACAGGCGCGCTTAGCCTTATTACAAAGGTTAAAGAAACAAAACCTAAGTGGCGCTTAGCCCAACAAGCTGGGCTTAGCGCCTGAACTACACTAGGTATCTCAGTATACCATTGATGCTTAGCGCACAGGCGCGCTTAGCATCTGCATCGTTTTGGTTCAACAACTAAGATGAATGCGCTTAGCGCGACATGGTCCGCTTAGCACAATCATCAGAAATCTGAAAATTTTTAACAGTTGCGATGAATTGGCTAAGCGCAGCAGGCACGCTTAGCATGTTCATCGCGAATCCCATAAGATACTTAGGGGTTTTGACCACCCTTTTTAACCACATTTCCCCTAATGGGCTTCTAAACTACCTAAGGTCCTAAAATACCTAACCCTAACTAAGTAGCTTAACCTAACGACAATGCTAGCTAAGAAAACATAAATCCTCTATCCTAAGGTGTGAAAAATGAAATACAAAGCAAGGAAATCAAGTAACTTACTTGGATTTGTAATGCAGAGAAGCAAGAAGGATGCAGAGGATCAATAAGCACAAAGCAAAAACAGAAATACTCAGGGGTGAAAGAGTTCAGAGGTTTGGGTGCCAAGGTAGCAACCCAAGTGCCTCTGCCTCTACTTTTTAAAAACTGAAATTTGTATGGCACGCTTAGCACGCAGCTGCACTTAGCGTGCCAACGTGACGTTTGAGTTTAAAACACTGGCGCTTAGCCTAGCCTTGTGTTAAGCCCAACTTGAAGTTGCAACTTCCAGTAAGCTGGGGCTTAGCATAACAGCGGCGCTTAGCACTTTCTGCAACACCAAAAATCTTTCTGCAACATGCACTTAGCTTGAGATGCAAGACTTAGCGTACATCAAGCTTCAACTTACAGTGAGTGATTCAGGCTTAGCGCCACTACTTGTGCTAAGCGCACTTCCAATGACTTTAAAACAAAATGATGTTGGCGCTTAGCGCATCCTTTCTCGCTAAGCCCAGCTTGATAGCTCATCTTACAAAATGAATCTGGGGCTTAGCGCAGGATGGCGCACTTAGCACAACTATAATAAATTTTCACAGAGAGGAAGTGGCGCTTAGTGCATCATCCATACTAAGCCCATTACTTATGGTGCAACTTACAGTGAAGATGTTGGGCTTAGCACAGTGATGTGTGCGTAGCTGAACCATTCAGCCAATCAATCATGGGTCTTTGCACTTAGCGTGAGCAAGCTCGGCTTAGCGCGTGAAGAAATGGCGCTTAGCGCAAGGTTTGCGCTTAGCGGATAAGCAATCTGAAAATTTTCTAAGTCATTTTCTGCTTATCTCTTCACAGATAATTTTAACAACCCTTTTTGTTCATTACTAAACAAGTTGAAATCAATCACAATCACAAGCAAGAAATAAAAATGAAGATAGAGAAGAGAAAGAAAAGCTGGGTTGCCTCCCAGTAAGTGCTTCTTTAACGTCACTAGCTTGACGCATCATGTGCCTTCAAGGTGGCATGAGGGTCACAAAGAACACATCCTCCTTACAGTTCCACCTTTTAGCTAGGAATTCCATGAACTTCATGTATTCTGGAAGTGTATGCCAACTCATTGCAGAAGAGGGGTTGGTGATCCCGAAGAGAAAGACACTTAAAGCGCTCTTTTGCTCTCCTTGCCTTTGCTTCTTGAAAATCAATTGATGAGGAAGGGTATTGATTTGGAGCATACTTTCTTGTTGAATATCTTGTTGTAAGTACTCTTCCCATTGTTGTGTTTTTTCCTCACCTTTCATTTCATCTTTTTCTCTTAATTCATGCTCTTTGGTAGGGATTTCCTCTTGAGCTTCAATCTCTACAATATCTTCTTCTATTCTGGCCACACATTGGGTCACATCTTTTGCCAGCTTACTAGCCTGAATTTCTACACTTGTAAATGTTAATTGAGTTGATTCAGTTGTTTCTTCGAATTGCATCAACAAGTTATCCAAATTGGCACCTCTTTCTGATTCACCTTGATTGTAGAGTTCTAACTCAGGTGTCCCTTGAGACTTTTCTATGGAGTAGCTCTTGGCCACGTCAATTTCTTGATTGTTCATTACATTTTGATTTTCTTTAGAGCTAGTATTATATGCCATGAATTCTTCAAACACACTTTCAAGAGTAAGAGTTCCTCTTTCTTCATATTGATCATAAGGACTTGACTCTTGTCCCCACCCAGAGTTATTTGTGAAATAGAGATGACAATGACTATTAGCATGCTCTCCTCCGCAAAAATCACAAGTTATCAGGGGTGGTTGGTTGACTCTTGAGTGTATATTGTCAAGATGCTCAGTCCACCTCCTAAAAAGATCTTCCATTTCTCAATTTTGTCATGGAATAAATTCTTCTGAGATTTTTAACACTGCAAGTATAGACTTTCAAGAAGGAAAAAGTTAACAAAATAGTTAAGAAAATAAAAATACTAATAAAGTTTCCTTAGAAGAAGATTGAGGTTCTTCCTCTAGAATTGCTGCTGCCTCTAAGTCCTGCAAAAATTTTCTAATTCTCTCTTGATTACACCTTCTACAAGTGGCGTTAATATCCAAATCAATGGGAATCAAATCACCTGCAGAAGATCTTATTTGCATACAAGAACAGTACAACAGTTATCCAGTTCAAAAGAATAATGAATGTACTAAAACTACTATGTTAGTCAAAAGAATAAAAAAATATTGAAAAAGCAAAATTAAAGTAATGCTGCAAAATGAACTAAACTCTACTAACAGTTTAGTTCCTTGGCAACAGCGCCATAAATACTTTGATGACTCCCCTCTGCAGTTACTTTTTGTGCATTTATGTCTCAAGGAAATTTTTCAATGAGGAGTTTTCTCACCGGAAAGCGCACCGGGTCGTCAAGTATTTAAAATTAAAACGGATGAATCCGAGTATCGATCACAGGGAATTAATGTTAGCCTGAATTAAGTTCAAAATCGAAGCATTGTTCAGAGAACATGTATAAGTGATAATTTCAAACAGAATTTAAACTAAACTTGTATGCTAAAAACTATATAATGCAAGGTAAATAAAACGACAACAGTAGGTAGATATGTTGGGTCTTTCTAACAAACAAGCTGATGCATAGAAATATATTTCTCTAATCAATCGTGTTCTTGTGTTCTATGCTGTAGCCTAAATTACTAAACCCTCGATCCCTCGTCAGGATGAATATCCAAGCTTCGTCCACATATCCCTCATTTAAGACTCCACCCGATTTAGATAGCCCTCTTAGGTTTAGACTAACTTAAACTGAGTTTCGTCTGCAGATCCCTCATGTAAGACTAGGCTTAAACTAAACAACATTATTGTAACAACATAATTAAAACCAAAACTTAACCCGAAGATCCCTCATGTAAGGCTAAGTTTCAATCCTACTTCAATCAAGTTCTAAGGCAACAATACATTTTCCAATGCTAAAGTCACCTAACTATACACACAAATGGGTGATCAGACCAAAAGCATACAAACATTAAGCATTGAAGGAAGCATTGAACACAAAAAACATAATCAATTAGATATTAGGTATTTACATCAGCTATTCATTAGAAATCCCAAACTAGGGTGTTTAGCCAGCCATTACAAACAAACCCTAACAATAAATGAGATTAAAAGTAGAGAATGATAGTTCCTTACACAAGAAGGGGGATTCCTCCTCCTCTTCTCATCATCTCACACTCACTCTCTACTCAATAATCTCTCTCAAATGACAAAACCTAGGCTTCTCTGCAAAAGCTGCTCCTCTTTGCTGCTTCCAGGGCTCTTATCCCGAAATAGGCACTGTGGCTGCTGTGTGATTTTGTGCCCTAGGCATTGTAGAAGCTGTCATAAAAGTGTCATAAAGATGGTAAGAGTGGTACCCTAATTATGCACAAGACAGGCTTTAAATAGACTCTAAAATTGTGATGCTGCGCTTAGTGCCACCCTCGCGCTTAGTGCGAGTAAGTGAAATTGGGCTTAGCGCCAGTCTCGATCTTAGCATGGCTAAAGGCACCTGCTGCGCTTAGCGCACTGATCTTGCGCTTAGCACACGGCTTTGATACTGATGCTCTGCCAGATTCTCCTTTGCGCTAAGCATGCTGAAGCTACGCTTAGCGGTGGATATGCGCTTAGCCTAGCTGCTGAGCTTAGCCTAACTGCTACATTTTGCAATTCAAAACTTAGCCTCTTTTTCACCCGAAAATGCATAGATGTCATCATTAAATTCAATGGAAATGTTCTAGAGATAGCGTTAACCATAAAACAAGATTTATTTACAAAAATCACTACAAAATAACCATAAATTGGGGAACTATACAAACTTTGGAAAATGATTTCTATATAAAAGTTAGTCGTATAAAGCGACTAACAGGGTGCCGCGAGCGTTTAAGTAATTTTGAACATAATAAATATTTGTTTGAATTGTTACCCTTGAATTGCCCAATCATAAGCATGCATGTGCATCGTTGTTGTCCTGTAAGTCAGAGGACAGGAGAAGAGTTGGTAGATACCATACCAAGTCCAAGGCCAAAGGTAAGCAAAGGTAGGTGGTAGCATAGTCATATTTTACTATGCAGTACTATTTTCCTGTATTTGGAGGCTTAGGAGTAGGTACGAGCAGGTATTGGGCCCGTGATCGACAGGTCGTCGTCCTACGTCTGGCTCAAGATGTTAAAGAACTGCTACTAAGAGGCTGCCTAGTACCTTTTAAATTTCTGCTTGTTAGTTATTCACCTATGTTTCTTAAGCCATAGTTGAATACGCCTAGTTTCCTCATAATCCTAGGAATTAAAATAAACAAGCGTAGACTGGGAAGGTAGTCAAATTTTGCAAAGGATTCTTTAAAAAAGAAAAGCAAAATGAAAAATAGTTAAATTTTTGACTAAAAAGCCAAGACGCTTTTGGAAAGAAGTGACTGCCAGTTTTTCTTTGAAAAAAGGTTCCACCGATCAGAACACAAAAGGTTTTTGAAAAAAAAAAGAAAAAAATGTGTGTACACTTGAAGGGTGAATGCCGTAAAAAATTTTCCGAATGCCTAAATGGGCTCGGATGTGTGCATAAATTGATAAAAGAGCATCTTTTGGAAACAATGGGTTGATTTTAAATAGGAGAAATGAATCCTAAGCCTTAGTGTTATGTGACCACAAACTTGAAGCTTGATTGTCCACATGGGTGCATGCATGATCAGTTTTGCATAATTTTGTAAATCATCGTTGTTATATGTGTGTCATGGAAATAATGTGGGGCATTCCCTTTTATCCCTGAACTGCTGGCCAAAGCAAGTACCCTGACATATGTCATGTCTTGCCTTCTGCAAAGCCTCTTTGGGCCAAAACCTCAATCCTTCGGCCCTAAGCCTCGACCCAGGGTAGGAATTTTTACCCTTATCCTCGAAAAAAAGAAGAACAGAAGGATCTCAAAAAATCGAGAGGAAGAAAAAGCTTCATTTACTGTTAAGTTATGAATGTGCCTCAAAAGGAAAAGAAAAAGAGAAAATCCCCGATCAAAGATTGGAGGAAAGCAAAAGAAAAAGAAAAAGAAAAATTCTTGATCAAAGATCGGAAGAAAGCAAAAGAAAAATATACAGAAAGGTCATTGGATCAGACAATGTCTGAATAATGTACGGAATTGTCACCAGCAAAAAAAAAGAAGCAAAAGAAAAGAAACCATGAATTGAAATACATGAAGCTCCCCTTCTTGGTTATCAACCAAATCTTTGTGCCTTCATCTCTTTCACACCGCGCTAAACGAAAAAAGGGAAAGGAAAAGGGCCGAAACTCCCAAAGCCAAATTTCTCGCCAAAATTCAGCTTCCTAAATGTCCTATTGATCCATGATTACACATGTTATCTTTGATTTGCTAGGAAATGATTTGCAAAGTCAACTCATGACATATCTATGGTTCGAAATTAGGATAAAACACTTGCCTGCGTGAGATTTATACACTTTGCGTGATTTTCCTCTATTTTCAGTTGGACCCAGTGTTTCTTCTAAATGATCGTTTAGAAACGAAATACTAATATCCTAAATCTCATTTGTGGTTATGAGAAGATTTTATCAAAATGCTTTCCTTCCCCCAATAGACGCATTGTTTTTCTTCACAAATGTATGTTGCTCTAATCGACTAAAGGTTCAATTCTTTGGTAAAGCGTGTTCGCATTTTTATTGAAAGAACACCGAGACTACTTTAGTTTCCCCCTTTTGTCATCCAGAGACAATCAAGTCTGTTGACACGCAGTGACCAACATGGCCGCCTACACCCTTTGTCGAAGACGCGATGTCTATCAACCGAGACTACTTTAGTCTCTCCTTTTCATCATCCAGAGACAATCAAGTCTAATGACACACAGCGGCCAACATGGTGATCTGCACCCTTTGTCGAAGACGTGACGTCTATCGACCGAGACTACTTTAGTGATGTAAGCTCCATTCAAAGCAAAAGATAGAGGAAGCAAAAAGAACATCACCTAGATGAAGATGCTCTTGATACCAAATGATGTAAGCTCCATTGGAGCTTGAAGGAATAGGATCTTCTTCATCAATGCAGTGGAATGGAGAAGGAAGAGAGAGAGGAGACGCCACTTCAAGGAGAAGATGAGTCTAGAAGAAGCTCACCACCATAGGAGGCCATGGATAAGATCTTGGAGGAAGAAGGAGATGAATGAAGGGAGAGGAAGAGAAGAGCACGAAATTTTGTGCTCTAAAAGTGCTCTGAAATCTGAAGTTTAATTTTCAAATGATCAAAGTTGGAAAAAAGCACACATATGGCCTCTATTTATGTGTCACACAAAATTGGAGGGAGCGGGGCCACATGATTGGGAGATCCCTTGATCCATATTTCTTTTTGTTTCCATTTTTCCTGTTATATATTTTTGTTTGACTAAGGGACTAAAGTTTGTTTCATGTTGATTGACTTTTGTTTTGAACATACATATCGTTTGAGTTGTTACGTCGGTACTTGTTTCATTGTTGTCAATAGTGTTTGTTGAAATTCTGGAACCGTGTAGAATTTTTCATTTAGGAACGTCGTCCTAAAAATAAAATGAACCAAAATCATGATAAAAAAGAAAGAAGTGTTGTGAATAAAATGTAAGAAAAAGGAAAATGTGCATAGAAGGGTTTTTATAAAAAATACGTGTAGAGAAATTCTTGTGTGTGTGAACAACGAGTGTATATAAAGAAACTTTTGTATGAACCATAGGTGTGCGTTGGAGAAAAATGAAAAAGATCTTTTGAATGTAAATAGTCTTTGATCGTGTGACGTAAAGAGAGAGAGTTCCAATGCGTATACAGAAAAAGTTTGTCATGTATAAGAGTGTAGATATACAAAAGGTTTTCTTCATAAAGGACCACAGGCGTATAATTTTGTGAATATATAAAAATGAAACAAAAAGGAAAAAGAAAGAAAGACCGCGAAGGTCGACATGTTATAGTTAAGAAGTATAAATCATTCGTAAAGAGCAAATGTATCTTCTGGAAACAAGGGACTGATGCTAAGAGTTTATTTTCTGGAATAACCGAGATAAGAATGGATGAATTCATTGAACTGATAAAAGAACATAATTGGGAAACGTTGGGTCTGTTTGTGTAAATTCCCAACCGTAGTATCACAATGCCATAAACAGGATGCTTGAGTGCCCACCTGGCTGTAGCCATGACTAATTTTGCACGTTGTTTTCAAATCATCATTGTCACGCGTGCCTTATGGAGTGATAGGGGAGTTCGGCCCGAGACTGACACCTTGACACCCAAATTTGTTTCGCCCCAGATATCAAGATTGGGTTCCCACGATAAAAGACCTCGTTGAAACACAACCTTAGACCTTTTTGAACCTTGGCCTGTAAAAAAGGAATCCTCATTCTTTCCCGCGAAGCAAAGGACAGCGGAATCTCCTCAAGGGAGAGCGAATAGAATGCTAAAACCCAATTTCCCAAAGAAAGGGATGGGGGAAAGAGAAGAAAAAGAAGAAGGAAGAAATGGGAAGAAAGAAAAAGAAAAAGATGAAAGTAAAGAAAAGAACAATAAAAAAGAAAGAAAGAGAAGGATTCCCGATCAAAGGTCGCAAGGAAGTAAAAATGGAAAATAAGAAATTCTCAATCAATGGGAGAAAGAGAACGGAAGATCTTCAGACCAGATAAATTTTCGGCAGGGTAAGTGACTGCCGGCGAAGGAGAACCCATTTTTGGTGTCTATTCCTTTCAGATTGCCATTTAAGGTCGTTCTCGACAGGCGATATCCCACCCCACCTGAACAAAGAGGAAAAGACCGAAACACCCAGCTTCCTCTCCAAAAAACACTACCCTCGAGAAAATCCTATTGGTCCGTGATCGTACGTTTGATCTTTGATTCGATAGGAAGTCGTGTGCAAAATAGAGTCATGGTGCAGTTATGGTTTGGGAATAGGATAAAACACTTGCCTTGTGAGTTTTATACACTATGAGTGATTTATTTTCAGCTTAGCCCGATGTTTCCCCTGCATGTTCATTTAAAAGCTAAAAGTTGAGGTCCTGCCCTTCATTCTCGGTTACAAGGAAGATTATCCTTGGCACAAGTATATTGTTTCTCTAAGATATGGTGCTCTCATGAATGATTTATTTTTCTTTACAAAAAGCATGTTTGCCTTTCAGGTGGAAAAACTCGGTGGACCGTTTGGTCCCGCCAACACCCTTTTTCGGAGCCCCATGTATGTTATTGCTTAGCGCTATTCATGTGTCCTCCACCTTCGAGTTTGGAGCTATGTTTCATGATTGCCTAAGTGCGGACCCTCAAGGCAATCCTCCATTCTCCCCCTTTTTCGGAGCCCCATGAATGTTATTGCCTAGCGCAGTTCATGTGTCCTCCACCTTCGAGTTTGGAGCTATGTTTCATGATTGCCTAAGTGCGGACCCTCAAGGCAATCCTCCATTCTCCCCCTTTTTCGGAGCCCCATGAATGTTATTGCCTAGTGCTGTTCATGCGTCCTCCACCTTCGAGTTTGGAGCTATGTTTCACGATTGCCTAAGTGTGGACCCTCAAGTGCAATCCTCCATTCTCCACCTTTTTCGGAGCCCCATGAATGTCATTGCCTAGCGCTGTTCATGTGTCCTCCACCTTCGAGTTTGGAGCTATGTTTCATGATTGCCTAAGTGCGGACCCTCAAGGCAATCCTCCATTCTCCCCCTTTTTCGGAGCCCCATGAATGTTATTGCCTAGCGCTGTTCATGTGTCCTCCATCTTCGAGTTTGGAGCTATGTTTCATGATTGCCTAAGTGTGGACCCTCAAGGCAATCCTCCATTCTCCCCCTTTTTTGGAGCCCCATGAATGTTATTACCTAGCGCTGTTCATGTGTCCTCCACCTTCGAGTTTGGAGCTATGTTTGATGATTGCCTAAGTGCGGACCCTCAAGGCAATCCTCCATTCTCCCCCTTTTTTGGAGCCCCATGAATGTTATTTCCTAGCGCTGTTCATGTGTCCTCCACCTTCGAGTTTGGAGCTATGTTTCATGATTGCCTAAGTGCGGACCCTCAAGGCAATCCTCCATTCTCCCCCTTTTTCGGAGCCCCATGAATGTTATTGCCTAGTGCTGTTCATGCGTCCTCCACCTTCGAGTTTGGAGCTATGTTTCACGATTGCCTAAGTGTGGACCCTCAAGTGCAATCCTCCATTCTCCACCTTTTTCGGAGCCCCATGAATGTCATTGCCTAGCGCTGTTCATGTGTCCTCCATTATCAAGCGCGGAGCCTCTGGTGACTGGGAAATATGTTCTTCTGTTGTTTTTCGGATCGGTTCCTTCGCCAAACATGTGTATATGTATATTATATTCGTTGTTCTTGTTGTTGTTTGTATTTTGTTTTGCGTTGTACAGCAAAAAAGAAGGAGTAGAGACGAGAATCGTCATCACGGAAAGGGCAGGATGGACGAAATCAGTGTCTTATCTTTGCTTTCCTCTTATCTCCGATGAGAGGTAAGTAAAGAGGGGCAACTGTCATACCCTAATTTCGTCCGGGGATTATAATTTGATGATATACAACCATTGATTGGCCGCTTCGAGATATTTGGCACCCTTTGTTGCACCATATGTGAAGTCCCGAGACATGCCAAAAATGAAAAGGAAGCAGGCTTACGCGATCCGTGAAAATTCCGTGATGTGACGGAAATCGAAAGGAGGTATTTTTCGCAATCCGTGAGTTTTCTTAACTTCTTCGAAAGCTAAAAAAAGAGTGAATACATAATCCGTAAGGACTCGTAACCTTGCGGAAGGAAAATAAGTATCGTTACGAAATTCGTAAATTTTCGTAACGTTACGGAAAAAGAATTACCAAAAAAGGTAGAGGGGGATGCATTTAGTAAAAAGGGGGGTACAAATAGCAATCAGGCCCACTTGGGCCTTCCAGATTCTTCCTCCAGAAGGCTGTTGCTTCTGGAGGAAGCAACCTTGCTCGCCTGGGCGAGCTGGGTTGTAAGCTCCTCCCCTATTTTGCTATAAATAGGGGGAGGAGTGAAGGGAGAAGGGGTTCAGCCTTCTTGGCACTTCTTATTCTCTCGAAATTGCTGAGGAAAATTATTTTCGTGAAGAAAATGCAAGTCGAGGCGCTTCCGTAACGTTTCCGTGAGTAATTACGCGAAAATTCTCGACCGTTCTTCAACATTCATTGTTCGTTCTTCGTTTTCTTCAGTCTTCAACGGGTAAGTACTTCAAACCGAGTTTTTCAATTCATTCTATGTACCCGTGGTGGTCCACATTTTGTTTCATGTATTTTTATTCTCGTTTTCATTCGCTTTCTATACCCCCTTTTGACGTGCTTAAGTCATTTATTTAAGTCATTTCTCGCCTAATCTAAAAATAAAATAAATTTCCACCGATCATTTGAATTGTAGTATTCGTTAATTTCTGTTAAAATGAATTCCGACCGTTCGATCGTGCCGTAACCACGTTGGAAATCAAAAAAGAGGTAAAATAATAATATAATAATCAAAAATACCTTTTAGTAAAATAAAGCGAAAAATCAATCGGACGTTTTCTCTTTGGGATTTCTCATTCATAATTGAATTGACTAATAACTAAAGCGAAACTAAGGCTAAAATCAATTCGCTAAGTCAAGCTCGTCCACAAAAAATAGGGTTTTGAAAGTTTATCATTTCAGTTTCTTACCAAGTAAAATGGATCATTTTTAAGGTCCAACGCCTTAAAATGATCACCTTTCAAGTAAAAAGAATCGCTTGATTCACGTTTAAGAAAGAACTACGTAGGTCCGATTTCCTCTTCGATGGAGGGTACGTAGGAGCAAAAGCCCCGCTTTTGTCGACCTCAAAAAATAAAAAAGAAATAAAGTTAAGGCAACACAATTTCCACAATTCTAAAAAATAGGCTGTTGTCCTTTGAGACAAACGTGAGAGGTGCTAATACCTTCCTCAAACGTAAATACAACTCCCGAACTTAGAATTTTCATTTTGACCGGTTTCCTTCGGTTTTCCCGACGTTTTCCACAAATAAATGTTGGTGGCGACTCCGCGCACCTTTCCTCCTTTGGAAAGCGCACCCGTGAGCCTCGCCTTCGCTCGCCCGCAAAGGGCACGTTGCGACAAGTGCCAAGATGGGTGAGGGTAATTTCATTAGTTAGGCCATTGTAAATGATCTTCGTATCAAATTGCCATGGCCTTCCTAAAAGAATATGTCTAGCCTCTATGGGAACTATATCACAATTAACTTCATCCTTATATGTCCCAATGGAGAAAGGTACCTTCACTTGTTGGTTAACTATCATTTCCCCTTGCTCATTGAGCCATTGAAGTTTATAAGGTTTTGGGTAGGGAATGATAGTGAGGTTCAACTTGGAAACTAATCTTGTGCTACAGCAATTGCAACAAGATCCACTATCCACAATGAGAGAACAAGTTTTATCTAAAATTTTGCATCTTGTATGAAAGATGTTCTCTCTTTGGGATTGAGATAGATCACAAGATTGCCCTCCAAGGAGCCTTCTAACCATTAAGAGGTCATCTTCTTCATGGGGGTAGACTTCCTCACTAGACTCTTCACCCCTTACTTCATCTTCACTTCCACTAGAGGAAGGGCAAGAAGTAGTCTCCTCTTGACTACTACAAATGTCTTGACCCCTCATGATCATGGTTTTCTTTGTGGGGCATTGATAGGCAATGTGACCTCTCCCAAGACATTTGAAGCATTTAATGTTGCTAGTCCTTTCTTGGGAACTAGTCTTAGGGGTGTATTTCTCTATGATCTTTCCCTTATCTTCCTTGGGTTTTGAAGGTGCGGCCCCCAAAATTCCATGGGCTTGGTCCTTCCTTGGATAAGAGTGAGAGCCATAAGATTTTGAAGAAGTCTTTCTTTTAAGTTGTTGCTCCACTCTTATACAAAGTTGGACTAGCTCATCTAGGTCCCTATATAGAAGGAGTTCAACCTTATACCTCTCTTCCATATTAAGCCCACTAAGGAACCTAGCCATGCTTGTTCTTTCCTCCTCCCTAAGTCCAGCTCTTAAATGGAGTAGTTCCATTTGTTGTCTATATTCTTCAACACTCATACTCCCTTGTCTAAGCCTTTGGAGCTTGTCCATAAGCTCCCTTTCATAGTAGGAGGGAATGTGCCTCTTCCTAAGGGCACTCTTAAGATCATTCCAATACTCTACTGAAGGATCCTCATGAATCCTTCGTTCCCTAACAAGGGAAGTCCACCAATAGAGGGCATACCCTTGAAAGCTAAGGGTTGCCAATGGAACTTTTCTCTCTTCGCTAATACGATGGCAAGCAAAGAGTTGTTCAACCTTCATTTCCCAATCTAAGTAGGCCTCAACATTATCTTTTCCATGGAAATATGGGAGGTTATTGTTAACCTCTTGAGGCCTTCTATCCTTTTCTCTTCTTTGGGAGTGATGTTTAGTATGTGAACTATGACGCCCTCTATAATAGTCGCTAAGTTCTTCACTTAAACTCTTGTAAGAGTCATGACTACTATAGGAGGCATGTTTTTCTCTTTTCATTTCTTTCATTATTTTTCTTCTTTCTTCCTCTCTTATTTTCTCTCTTTCATCTTGACTTATTTCTTCCACTCTTTTTTTACCTTTTTCTTTTCTCTTTTGTTTTTCTTTCCGCAACTTAAGGGATCTCAACTCATCTAATATCTTATACAAGGGGTCCTTAGGAGTAGAACCCTCACCATTAACACTAGATGAAGAATGAAGACTCATGTTGGTTCCTAAGTTATGGTTCTTTCTTGTTGGGGGTTTGAAAAAAAGGTAAAAGAAACTATGGTTGAAACTAGCCAAAATAAACACTAAAAGAGGTGTGAAAGATAAGGTAAAAACTAATTGGTAAAAGGCAAGCTATCTAGGCGGTTTGACAATGGAGGGTAAAAGAAATAAGCTATGAAAGTAAGCAAGAAATTAAAGTGCAAGAAATGCAAACTAGGCGGATCCTAAGAGTGTTTGGATGACCTCATTTAAGGTTCCCAACAAAACACTCACTATCCTAAGGGAAAATTTCCTAAAATTATTACACACAAATGGAAGTAGGGTGACCTAGTGGAGGCTCCCAACTTACTTCCAATGAAAGGCCTTTTTGTTACAAAAATTGAAAGCAAAGAAAATTGCCAATTACAAAATTACAAAGAAAAAAAGTCCTCAATTGTGGTGGCTATTCTATTTTTAGTGTTTCACTCAATTTGGAGTGCTTCTTATTCCAATAGCTCTTAAGGTGGTTGGCCCCTTGCTTCTTTACTCAAATTCTTCAAGATATGGCACCAATACTCCTTTCCTATTCCCTATATGGCAACTCACAAGCAAGGAAACAAAGAGACAAGCAATAACCAAAGACAAAAAACATGAAATGAAAGCTAAACCAATAGAGTTTTAACAAGAAAAATTGCCAAGGATTATTCAACAATTAAAGCAATGAAAAGCACAAAAAAGCAAGCTAGGACTCAAAGAGAAACCAAGAATGGCTCTAGAGTAGAGTAGAAAAACTAACAAAAAAAAGACTCAAGAAACCTCTAGTTTTGACACTTGTTTTCACAATAATTTTCAATTGTAATTTCAGAACTGGGATTGGTATAAAATAGGCACATATTATAGAACAAATTTTGAGCCAAAACATCAAGCACACTTTCCTTTCACTTTTTTTTTCCTGGACACTGATTTTTCTGCCAACTTGTGCGATTTTTGTTATTTTTTCCTTAAATCCAAATCGCTTGGTTCTTTTTTTATAATTTTGGTCCAGATGTCTAGAAACTTCAGTAAAAATTTCAGCTCAAAAAACGTAGTGACCAATTCTCCGTAATTTATTCAAGTTCGTATGTTCAAGCTGCCAGCACTAGCGATTTCAACCTAGAAATCAAGAGTAGTGTTTATGTTACTTAAGGCTTGGATAGTTACAATTTGTGTTTGCTTATGCTCAATTATCTTGAATAAAACAATTCAAGAGAGCTTAAGACTTATTTTGATTCACAAATACAGCTACAACTCAGCACCACAACTCAACTTCATCATAGGCATCATGTAGGAAACTTAGAAAACAAAAAAAAAAAGTTCAAGAACAAGACTACTTCTAGGAATTGATTTAGAACATGTTATGAACTAAATAACATGCATGAATTAGACTCAAAATTCAAAAGATAGGCTAAGAATGACAAGAATACATGAACAAATGTATCTAGAATTCAATCAACAAAATAAAAATTCAACACAAACTTAAAACATAATGTGACAATTACTATGACTAAACATGACTCTAAGACAACATGGATTAAGTGATTTACACTTAGATTTTTGTGTTTTTTTTAATCAATATTTTGGAAGAACATTTAGATCTAAGGTTCAGCACAAGAATATTATGAATGAAAAATGATAAAACCTAAAATCAACACAAAAACAAGATTCAAGAGTAGATCTACAAAATTTGAACCATAGAAATGCAAGAACAAGTGTAGATCTAAGATTTAATCGGTTTATTTTTTTTTAATCTACTCTAAACAACACCAAACCACAAGACAATGGAGGATATACATGGAGAATAAGATGAAGAACAAGGAATTAAAGAGAATTCACCGAACAAAAAGATAGAGGAAGCAAAAGAACATCACCTAGATGAAGATGCTCTTGATACCACATGATGTAAGCTCCATTGGAGCTTGTAGGCCTAGGATCTTCTTCATCAATGGATTGCTTTGCTTCTTGGAAGATAAATGGCAGCGGAATGGAGAAGGAAGACAGAGAGGAGACGCCACTTCAAGGAGAAGATGAGTCTAGAAGAAGCTCACCACCATAGGAGGCCATGGATAAGAGCTTGGAGGAAGGAGATGAATGAAGGGAGAGGGAGAGAAGTGCACGAAATTTTGTGCTCTAAATGAGCTTTGAAATCTGAAGTTTAATATTCAAATGATCAAAGTTGAAAAAAATGCACATACATGACCTCTATTTATTGCCTAAGTGTCACACAAAATTGGAGGGAAATTTGAATTTCAATTCAAATTTCACTTGAATTTGAAATTGAATTTGTGGAGCCAAAATTTCACTAATTATGATTAGTGAATTTTAGTTATGGTTCAGCCCACTAATCCAAGATCAATTCCAAGATTCTCCAATAAGTGTGCTTAGGGGTCATGAGGCATGTAAAGCATGAAGGACATGCACAAAGTGTGACTATATGATGTGACAATGGGGTGTAGTAAGCAAATGCTCACCTCCCCCTCTAAAATTTAATTGGATTGGACTTCTACCAATTCAATTAAATTTATTTTCAACCACACACATCAAATATTCACTTAGTGCATGTGAAATTACAAAATTACCCCTAATACAAAAACTAGTCAAGGTGCCCTAAAATACAAGGGCTGAAAAATCCTATATTTCTAGGGTACCCTACCTACAATATGGAGCCCTAAATACAAGGATCAAATATAATGACATCCTAGTCTAATATGTACAAAGATAAGTGGGCTCATACTTAGCCCATGGACCCGAAATCTACCCTAAGGCTCATGAGAACCCTAGGGCCTTCTCTTGCATCTTTGGCCCAATCTTCTTGGAGTCTTCTATCCAATGCCCTTGGGGGGTAGGATTGCATCACTTTGTCGAAGACGCGACGCCAATCGACCAAGACTACTTTAGTCTCTCCTTTTCTTCATCTAGAGACAATCAAGTGCGACGGCATGCAGAGACAAATCATGGTCATCCACACCCTTTTCGTCATCCAAAGACAATCATGTCCGATGGCACATGGAGACAAATCATGGTCATCCGTACCCTTTTCTTCATCCAGAGACAATTAAGTCCGATGGCACGTAGAGGAAAATCATGGTCACCCATACCCTTTTTGCCATCTAGAGACAATTAAGTTTGATGGCACATGGAAACAAATCATGGTCATCCGCACCCTTTTCGCTATCCAGAGATGATCAAGTCGAATGGCGTGCAGACACCATTATAGTCATGTGCACCTTTGTCGAAGACTCAACATCTATCGATGGAGACTACTTTAGTCTCTCCTTTTTGTCTTCCAGAGGCAAGCGAGCCCGTTGACACGCAGACACCCATATGGTCGTCTGCATCCTTTGTCGAAGACTCAGTGTCTATCGACTAAGACTACTAAAGTCTCCCCCTTCGTCAACCAGAGGCAATCGAACCCGTTGACATGCAGAGACCAAGTCATCTACTCTCTTTCGTCGAAGACCCAATGTCTATCCACCGAGACTACTAAAGTCTCCCTCTTCGTCAACCAGAGGCAAGCGGGCCCGTTGACACACAGAGACCATTATAGTCATCTACACCCTATCGAAGACTCAACGTCTATCGACCGAGACTACTTTAGTCTCTCCTTTTCATCAGTTAGAGGCAAGCGAGCCCGTTGACATGGAGTGACCAACATGGTCGTCTGCACCTTTTGTCGAAGACACAACGTCTATCGATCAAGACTACTTTAGTCTCTCCTTTTCATCATCCAAAGGCAAGCCAGCCCTTTGACACACAGAGACCATTATAGTCATTTGCACCTTTGTCAAAGACTCAACGTCTATCAACTAAGACTACTTTAGTCTCCTCTATGTAAACCAGAGGCAAGCAAGCCCGTTGATACGCAGAGACCATTATAGTTATCTGCACCTTAGTCGAAGACTCAATGTTTATCGATCGAGACTACTTTAGTCTCCTCTTTGTAAACCAGAGGCAATTAAGCTCGTTGACACGTAGAGACCAACGTGGTCATCTGCCCTTACTAAAGTAGTCTCGCTTTTGTTGCTCTGAGATTATCAAAGTCCCCTTATCATCCAGAGACAAGCAAGTCCGATGGTATGCAGGGATAATGATGGTCATCCATTTCTAATTGTTTGTTGAGATTGTTGCAGTTCCCTTTGCTATCTGGAGACTATCAAGTCCAATGGCATGGAGAGACAAACATAGTTGTCTGCTTCCCTTGTCGAGAGACTGATGTATGTTGACCAAAGCTACTGAAGTCTCCCCTGCTATCCCGAGACAAGCGAGTCCGATAGCATGCAGAGACCGTCACGGTTATCCATTTTTTTTTATCATTTTCAAGACACTGAGGCTTTTGTCGACGCACCTAATGTCATTCATGCTCTTTCTTTTGGCAGGTTTCGCTAATTGGGCCAAGGGTTGATCGGGTGGAAATTTAGATCGAATGAAATTAGTGTCTTATCTTTACTTTTCTTTTATCTCCAACAAAAGATAAGTAAAGAAGGGGCAACTGTCATAACATAATTTTGTCCGGGGACAATTATTTGTCAATATGCGGACTTTTGCTAGCCAAATTAAGATGCTTAACACTCATCGCCGCATAATCCATAAAGTTTTGTGACATTTCAGAAAGAAATAAGCAAAAAAACTCAAAATAGGGGGTGAACTAATCAATTTAGGGGATGTTATTCAGCCCTGGGCCCATTTGGGCCCATCAGGAACCTTTTGGAGGAAGCAACAGCTCGCCAGGGCGAGCATGTTGCTTCTGGTTGAAGCTACCAGCTCGCCTGGGCGGCAACCTCCTCCCCTATTTTGGCTATAAAAGGGCGTGGGAGACTGAAGGGAAGGGTTCAGCACCCTAGGCAAGGATATTTCACTTAAAATTAGTGAAAAGAAGGAGAAAGAAGAAGAAAATCCAAGCCGAGACGCTTCCGTGACGTTTCCATGATCAATTTTTTGAACGTTCTTCGCCGTTCTTCATTCGTTGGTCATCGTTTGTCAATCTTCAGCCGGTTAGTTTTCGATTTCGAAGCTTTGAATTCATTCTATGCACCTTTGGGGGTCCATTCTTGCTTTGTATGTTTTCATCATCTCGTCTACTTTCGGTATTCTTTTTCTTCGTTTTAAACGAGTTTCGACCGATGGTTTAAGCCATAACCTCAATTAATGTTTAAATGAATTTCAATCGATCTTTTATGTTGTAATCTTGTTTAATCACCTTTAAAATAAAAATCAACCGATTGTTCATGTTGTAACCTTGGTTAATCACCAAAAAGACAAGTTTCAGCCAGACATTTACTTTGGAAGTTTTCTTCAAATGAGTTGAGAAATAACCAAGTGAAACTAAGGCTAAAATCAACTCACAAATCAAACTTTTGCCCGCAAAAAAGGTCATTTAAAACCGTTCAAGGTCCAATGCCTTAACGATTCTCCCCTCCATTCAAAAATCAAGAGATCGTTCAAAAGGGTACGGCGCCTTAACGATTCTCTCTTTTCACAAATCAAAATATCGTTTAAAGGTCCAACGCCTTAAACGACTTTTTTTTGCAACTAAAATCAATCTTTCAAAAAAGATAAAACAACTTAACCAATGTTCAGTTCTTAAAGAACTACGTAGGTTTGATTTCTTCATCGCAATCGAGGAATATGTAGGAGCGAGAGAAACACCCTTGTCGACCACAAAAATGTAAAAAACATAAAAAGTCAAGAAAATACATAAAAAAAACCATAAAAAGGGAAAATACATAATTTTGAAGTCATGATTTGCACACTCGATTAGAGGTTGTCGTCCCTTATGACAGACGCGTGGGGTGCTAATACCTTCCCCGTGCGTAAAAACAACTCCCGAACCTTTCATACTTAAAGTTCGTAGACCCACTTTTGGTTTTTCTAACATTTTCCTCAAATAAACGTTGGTGGTGACTCCACACGTTTTCCTTCCTTGGAAGACGCAGCCGTGAGCCTCGCGTCGCCCTCCCGCTGAATTGTAGGTTGCGACAGATATGGTAGGAGGAATTTTGAAATAGATGTTTGTAGCAAATCAAGCAACAACTTATCCATTGAGTGTGCATATCGATAGAGCTATTGATATCACGATGCTACCATATAAGACATACCCCAGATTACCCATCTGCGATGAAGGCAAAACCAATAATTTCAAGTTGTACTTCAATATTTAAATGCCCAACAAAGAACATAAGGTCCAGTTAGTCAACTATCAAAGGAACTGGAAGACCCTATTCAGGGGTAAGAAGCTTATACAAAAGATGGACGTTGATGATTGAAAGACATTCCATAATCAGATTCTATGGGAGCATACGCAGAAAGCATCCTCCTTCAACTCTGAACACATTCTTGAATCAAATCAAAGTGATTCAATACAAGTACTATGTCCAACAAGAGTCTATCATTTTGATGATACAAATGAAAGCTTTGTAAAGGACCTAGATGAAAATTTCATTAAGAGGATGAAGAAACTATCAATCATTTCCAGCCACGTTGTGTTCGACTTAACCACAATGATTGAGGGTAAGCTCGAATCTCGTGTCATGTGTGTTCTTGAACTCTAACAAAAAAAATAGAGCTAGATATAAATAGTAGTGGAAGATTAGACTAAACAATGAAGAGAAGAAAAAAGGTTGAATCAAGACAGTTAGTTAAAAAGGATGTTGCCAATGTTCAACAAGTCCTAGTTGACCTTGAGAAATCTAGCACAAAAGAGAATGAACAGGAAGTGGATGCTTCCATTCCTGATATTGCTGCCAAGGCACTAATCCAAGAGCCCACTCATGCTGATTAGTCTCATGAAGTCACCTCTATCTAACAAGAGGTCATTGTATACTCCACCAACTTCGACAATCCAAAAAGATGTTCCTCAAATCAACTACATTGCTCGTGGTGCAATCATTGAGGGAAATATTCAAGAGTTGTTGAATCAAGCTGTGCAGAAGCAAAAAGAAGAAACTTGACAAAAGCTTGAAATGTTTGTTGAACAATGTATGGAAAATTAGATGTATCGTTTGTCCATCCAAAATGTCATCTCAACATAGTTCACCAACCTATTGCACCTGCTGCTAACAAATCTTGAGCACTCCAACGTCCTCAAAGTTATTGCACATCCAATCGTTCAACCATTACTACTTGTGTAAGCACCAAGTCTACATCAAACACCTCCCATTCAACCCTAAACACTGTCCACTATACAAACCACTACGACACCTTATCCATACCCTTCCACCATAGATAACACTAACCAACCACCACTTCCACTGCCTACTCAAAGAAAAACCAACATCCCTTCATCATTTATTTCTCTTCAAACTCGTGTTTTATTTTGTTAATGACAAAAAGGGGAGAATCTCTTAGAAATAATTTTGATGTAATCATGGAGTAACACTTAATTATATGAATGTTTATTGGGCACACATATGTGTTAATCTCTATTCTACTCTCATACATACATATTATGCTCACTCTGCATTTCTATTGATCAAAATTTATATAGTTTGTCATCATCAAAAAGGGAAAATTGTTAGAATTGGATGATCCATCATTGGACCATCCACTCATCCCTTAGTTTTGATGAACACAAAAATATAAATTTGTGATGACTAATCAGTTACTTGTAAGTGGATAAGACATATCATTGAAGCAAATATGGTAAGACCACTTTGGCCCTAAATAGTCATTATCATTGTCCATTATTTTTAATGGAATCTGCTCATATTTATTCATGGTTGGCATCTATCTGCTCATTATGCTTAAAAATTAACCCAATGTATTACTTATGAGTGATCAAATTATTCCACTGTGTATAAATATCTATTTATATGAAGAATATTATGTGTCATAATTTTATTTTTCCTTTTTATAAACTACTAACATTTGAAATTAGAATATAAAGGACATATTTAGAAATAATTGATCCATAATCATTATCACTAAGGTGAACATATCACACTTGCCATAATATGTGCCAAGTTCATCTATTCCCAATTGGCACCAGAAGAATCAGATCAACAACGATAAAAAATTAATGGGCAAGATTCCACAGTATTTTGATCGTCTTTCTCCTTTAAAAGGCACATAAAGGTATTACTCAAGGTTGACAAACAACATTCATACATTGAAGGAAAAGTGAGACAAAATCAAGAGAAATACTATTAAGCAAAACATAGTACTCATAGAGTCTATTCTTTACTTAGCAAAGTTCTTGTACTAAGTCTTACTTTACTGTAAATGCACTACTTGAGTGTTTGAATTTGTGATTCTTCAAATTGATTGTTTGTGAAAGCTAAGGATGGCTTGGTGACAAAACAATCCTTGGGTGTTCTTAGATTCAGGGGGAGTTTAAGGGTTACACCAGTAGTGGCTTAGAGAATACTTGTAAAGCCAAGAGTAGCAGGTTAGAATACTTGTTGTAGTCAATCATTGATTAGTGGAACCCTTTACTATTTTGTAAAGGAGAACTGGGTGTAGCTCAGGTTGAGTGAACTAGTATAAACCAAGTGTTTTTACCACTATCTTTAAGCTTGCATGAGTACTTTTTAAAGCCTATCATTGACAAAACTTTAACACGAGTTTTATATATCAAACTATTTTCAAAATACTGATTTGTTAATCACTAGAAGAATTTTTTTTATTACTAGATGATAAAACTAAAATCTTTTTATACATTATCCTTTTCATTTTCAAAAAGTATTAAATTTTATCTAACACACTATTCAACCCCCTTCTAGGAGCTCTTTTCTTCATCTTCTTTCTTTCTTTCTTTCTTTCTTTAAGATGATCTATGTCAGTGGATGGATGAACACATTGTTGTGTACCAATGACCAACCAATGTGGTTGCATCTTGACCAGGTTGGGATACATTGGTCATGTCCATTGAGGAGCCTCCAGACCCATAATTGAATAAGATGGAAGTGCCTTGAATGCTTGAGAAGGTGAATGCTCATGATCATACCTCGTCCACTCAGCATGAGTTTGGACGGGTGTGGGAACTATGACTTCTGCTGCTAGAAGTGAGCTTTCTTCATGCTGAGCATTCTAAGCGAGAAAAGCCTAAGGAAATATTTCCTTATCAAACAAAGGGGCCTTTTGCTTCAAGAGTCTTGGAAATCTGTCAAAGTGAAGAAGGGATGGTGGTGAACGATTCCTTGGAGGAGAGGATAGATGTAACTCTTCTTGTGAAATGAACGAGTCATTAGTGGAAGTATCACTAGCGCTGGTTACTTGAAAGGGTGGACTCCATGTTTTCTCAAGGATAATTGGGCTTGGAAGAGTTACCCTTGTCTTCAACTTCTTGGGCACATTAACGCAAGCATAGGTTCCTTTCCGGTAGGACCTATGTTGGTTACCTTGGGCTTTTTGGGGGCAGAAGGAGCTGGAGGTTAAGCAATTTCCTTCTTTTTTCTCTAAAGTGGAGCAACCTTATCTTCCTCTGTTTCACTAAGGTCTCTAAGTCTTATACTAGGATTCACCTCCTCAACTTGCTTCTGGGGACTCCTCTTTGATTGAGTAGCCTTTGAACAGTTGCTAGGGGATTGGATTTTGGTGCAGACTCAAGTCTTTTCTTGGTTCTTTGTTCCTTTGTGATAATATCTTCCTAAACCTTGGTTTTCTTGGCCTACTTTTTGGTCTACTTCTAGTTGTCTTTAAAATGATCTTGTTAATTTTGTTGGCAATGCCAAAATGAGACATTACATCATCAGTAATAGCCAATACTACCCTAATGTGTTCCTTCCTATTTTGGTTGATTGCTTCTATGTTCAATTTAGGAACTTCTCATTGCATTATATTCATTTCCAACTTAGACTTGATGTTTAAAGCCCCAAAGTTCTGCTGCTTTGAAAACACATACACTTTAATGATGATTTTGTCCTTATTGGCATCGTCTAGTGCATTGAAGGCTTGATAAACACTTTGTACCCACAAAACTTTGTTGAGTAGGGTATCATAGTAGATGCCATCATTACCTCCAACATCTTTGTAATATGTGAGAAGTTGAGGTAGATGGTGTGTGGGAAATCAAAGGGAATGCCCTCCATCAGGTGGAAGAGCACAATCTTGTGCAAGTCAGAGACAGAATCCTTGGACCCCAACTTGTGTAAGAAGCTCTTGTTGACTACATCTTTCCATATCTTGGCTTGATTAAATAATAGATGGTTGATGAACTTCTTTCCTTGGGCCTTTTTAGTGTTTTCCTTGTAAATAGCCCTTGGAACATGATCCTTATATGCTTGTTCCCACTTGTTGTTGTATTTCTTCCTTCCATCGTGTAGCCAAAAACTTGGGCTATGGTCTCCATGCTGAGATTCACTGTCTTTCCTAGCACAGTTGGGATGATAACATGTTGTGTCGAACTTAGCTTTCCTCCAGAACATTTTGATCAGCTTTTGATATATTGTTTGTACATCATTATAATAGCCCTGAATACCACAACAAAGCATGGTTTCATTCAGGTTCAAACCCATGCTCTCTAGAGAAGCGATGTCGAAGAAATGCTCTATGTGAATAGTTGGTTCATCCTCAGTTTGAACAGTTATGGTGTCAACCTTGGGGATGGATTCTTGGTAGTTAAAGGCATAACTAGCGTTATACATTGTTGTAAAGGTTGAAGCTTTCTGGTAAAGGATTGAGCTTTAGGGTTTAGAAGCAGGGAGAGAGAAAGTGTTTTGAGTTTTTTTTTTTAAATCCATGAGAGAAAAAGTGTTTTGAGCAAAGATTGGCATTAGAAAATCTACTTAGCACAAATCAATTGTGTAACAGTGGAAATAATGTATCATTTATCAAACTTGAGTGTCCTATTCAAAATCCATGATATCTTTTACTCCTTACCACAATGAGATAAGTTTATCTTCATACGACTACCAACAATTAGTATCCAGTGAGTCTATGGACGCAAATATCAGATAAAGAAACATCACTAAAAAAGATCAACAATCAGTACCTCTTTGACTAAGGTAATATGTAAAAGCAAGGTATAGATGAATAACATACCTTCACAATAGAAGGTATATTCTTTAACATTGTTTATTGTTAGAATAACCAGGAATCTAGAAGGGGGGTTGAATAAATTCTTTGAAAATTTACCAATTATTTCTTAGATTCAACTAAAATCAATACCCCTTTACAAATCAAGGTTTTCTCAAAAGACTTATAGAAGAAAGATAAAGAACACATGAAACCAATATATTGAAAAACATTAGAAAACAAAGTTTTATGGCCCACACATATCAATTTCGATATCAAGATAGATTCACAAAACCAAGGGTTAGAGAAAGAGAGAATCACACACAAAATTTATATTAGTTCAGTCCTCAAGAGAACCTACATCCAGTTGTTTTAAGATCCCTTAGAACTTCCACTATTAGAGAATCAACTACAAACACTATGCACATGCAATTCCTTAAAATTATACTTTTCCTTTGAACCCTACAAGAGAAAAACCAACACCTTGTTGAACCCTACAACAAGAAATTCCAAGAGTTGAAACCCTATCAACTTAGAAAACCCTTGGTATCCTTAACCAAGATTAAGAAAGTAGAAAGAAATCATAATTGGATTGAATACACCTTGATGAGTAGATCATAGCATCTTCAATCTCTTCCTTCGATTATCAACTCATGATGAAGAATGAGTGAATCTTGATCAACTTGAATCTCTTGAAGAAATGCAGAGTAATTCCCTCAGATGAATCTTAGAATATGTTTTCTAAAAGATAAGATTGTATCAAGAGTCATTGATGAGAAAGAACAAGTGAGGGTATTTATAATTTTAATATCTAAAATTGATTTAATCGATTAAAATATGGTAATTGATGAATTCGTTCAAATCCATTTTTGTTCAACATTTCTAGAAACATGGTAATTGATTAAAGAATGTGGTAATTGATTGTTTCATTTCACAGAGAGTTTCTCAAGATTCTATGATTTTGGAATAATCGATTCTCAAATGTGGTGATCAATTATTTCGACAGACAAAGAGCTCTTAAAGTTTCCAAAGGCAATCTAATTGATTACTAAATGTGGTAATTGATTATCTTGAGCAATAAAGTCTTCCTTTTGCTGAAGCAGGCTTATGTAATTGATAACTGCTAATTATGAATATATTTTGGGGTTAAATTATATAGGAATTTGCATTTTTTTCTCCTAATTTTTCCTTTTTGAGCAAATAATTGTTAAATTAACATCATTTAAGTTTTTGTGCAGAGAATATTAAAAGTGATGAATTTATGATGCTTAGTGAGTAAATAAAGCCCAGGAAAGTGAGCAAATTAAGGAAAGCAAGCTAATTGAGGAAAGCAAGACTAATTAAGGAAAGAATACTAATTGAGGAAAGCAAGCTAATTGAGGAAAGCAAGACTAATTAAGGAAAGAATACTAATTGAGGAAAGCAAGGCTGATTAAGGAAATTAAATGAGGGCTTAGTGCAAGAAGCCCACTAATTTGCACCTATAAAAGAAGAAGAGAGAAGAAGGAAAGGAAACATAGAAATTCCAAGAGAATATGATTCCTTGTAGAAAGAAAAAGCTAGAAGAAGGAGAAGCAAGCATTAGGAGTCATTCCTTCCTTCCATTCCCTTTCATATCTTTTCCCCCTTTACTATATATTCTCCTCTTGCAATTGTAAAGCCTCCATGACAATGAGAGGCTAAACCTCTTTTGTTGGGAACTTGGCAGCCAACTACTCTTGATGTAATTTCTCTTCCTATCTATTTAATAATATTACTTTTGCATTATCCTTTATTATGCTTAATATTATTGCTTGTGGCTTGATCACCCATTTTCATGGTAAGTTTTAGGGGTAGCGTTGGGAAACATTATTTTCTAATAGAACTTGGAAAGGGTATCTAAATAAAGTCATCACTAGGGATAGGTTGATTTTTGTTTAGCCTATTATACATCTCTATTTTTAATGCAATTTACTATTTTAGCTTTGCAAATGGATTTGGGAGAGAAAATACATAAATTAGGCTCTTCCATGCAGGGGACCAAAGTTAGAGTATACTAGTAGATGTAGGTGTAAATTAGAATAATTATAGATAGAGAAAAATTATTAAAATTACATCAAAGAGTAGTTCTAGTAGGCTAAGTTCCCAACATTCTCATCTTTTGAATTTCCTTCTACAATAATATTGGATTTTCTCATTTTTTATATCTTTAATTAATTAATTTAAATTCTTGTTTAATTTTTCCTCTTGTATAATTTAATTTTCTATCAATTTAAATTATTATTTTTCTCATAACATTTTCAAGTCAATTTTCTTTAACTTATTTTATTAAAAAAATATTCATCTACCTAAGTACAAACAAAGTCACTGTGGATTCGATACTTGGACTTCTGTTTTAACTTTACTACTTGGGACGCATTGGTGCACTTGACAATACATCAACAAGCTTTTGGCACCATTGCCAGGGAATTTGTTCTTTGTACTTGGTATTTTGGATATTCTATTTTTAATTGTATTCTTCCTTAATTTTTCAAATTTAAATGATTAAAAAATGTAGAAGTGTCTTTTTCTTGTGAGTCTATGCTTGTTGGGTGGAACCTCAGAAGAACTTGATCTATGGAAGATATTTTAAAGAGGTGGTCTGAGCATGTTGAAAGCATACAATTAGGGGTCATTCACCCGCCACTGGTAAATTGTGATTTTTTTGGAGGAGAGCATTTCAATAATAATTGTTATCTTTACTCCATGAAAAATTCTTGGTGGGCACAAGAGTTACACCCTTACAATCAATATGAAGAAAAAAGACTTTCTCAAATAGAGAATGTGTTGATGCAATTCATGGTTACATCCTAAGCTAGCTTCAAAGCCAAACAAAACTCAATTCAAAATCTGGAGATTCAGGTTGGCAAGAGTTACTCCATGGAAAATTGTTGGTGGGAGCAAGAGTTACAACCTTACAATCAACATGAAGAAGAAAGAATTTCTAATCTTGAGAATGTGTTGATGCAATTCTTGTGAATGAATGTATACAGGTTTTGATGATGCCAAAAGAACAAGATTTCTTCAAGCCTAAAGTTACTACAAGTCTAAATTCAAGATCAAGAAAACAAGATCAAGAGAAAGATAAGGCTTAGTTTTATTTGTTAAAAGAATCTCACATTGGTCAATAAGGTTTGGCCTCAAAACTTGATTTTCAAATGTTTATATAAAGCTTTAAAATATGTTTTATCAGTACAAAAATATATGTTTTTGCACTGGTAATTGATTACCAGATATTGTAATCAATTACCAGAGATAGATTACATAAAAGCTTTTTCAAAAACTAGTTGTCTTTTGAAATTTGAATTTTAAATGCTGTAATCGATTACCACTTGTCTGTAATCGATTAGCAGTGGTGAAACTTCAGAAGTTAACTTTGAAAAGTCAAGACCCTTCAACACATAATTGTGCATTCCATGATATTCAATTCATATGGTTGAATTTCTCTGTGAAGAAAACACCATTTTTGAGTGACCACTATAATTTGTCACTTGAGGACAAGTGAACTGTTCTTTCTTTGCTTGAGGACAAGCAAAACTGTAAATTTGGGGGAGTTTGTTAGTCGTCTTATACGACTAACTTTTGTATAGAAAACATTTTCCAAAACTTGTATAGTTCCCCAATTTATGGTTATTTTGTAGTAATTTATAAATAAATCTTGTTTTATCGTTAAAGTTGTCTCTAGAATATTTCCATTGGATTTAATGATGAAATATGTGCAATTTCAGGTTAAAAAGAGGCTAAGTCATGAAGTGCTAAAAGTGATAGTTGAGCTCAGCTCATCAGTTGGGCTAAGCGTGCATCCATCGCTAAGTGCAGCGTCAGTACGACAGAAGAATCTGGTAGAGCATCAATATCAAGGTCGTGCTCTAAGCGTGAGATCAATGCACTAAGCGCAGCGGTTGTCTTTAGCCAGGCTCAGCACATGACTGGCGCTAAGCTCAAATCCACTTAGTCGCGCTAAGCGCGAGGGTGGTGCTAAGTGCAACATCACAGATTCAGAGCCTATTTAATGCATGTCTTGTGCAAAATTAGGGTAGAGAGGGAGAGAGAGACACAGACACAGAGAGAAGACAACTTTTGCAGAGAATTCCATAGCACACCACAGTGCCTATTTCGACAAAAGAGCTCTGGAGGTAGTAAGAGGAGTAGCTTTTGCAGAGACCTATGTTTTGTAATTAGAGAGAGATTAGTGAGTTACAGAGTGATTGTGAGATGCTGAGAAGAGGAGGAGGGATCCCCCTTTTGGTGTAAGGATCAATTATTCTCTACTCTTAATTTCATTATTGTTAGGGTCTTTCTGTAATGGCTAGCTAAACACTCTTGTTGCGGATTTCTAAAGAATAGCTGATGTAATTCCTTTAATATCTAATTGGTTGTGTTTATTGTGTTCAATGCTTCTTTCAGTGCTTAAATTCTATATGTTTTTAGTCTGATCACCCATTTTTGTGCAGTTAGGTGACTTTAGCATTGGGAAATGTACTGTTGCCTCAGAACTTGATTGAAGCAGGAGTGAAACTTAGTCTTAAGTAAGGGATCTGCAGATTAAGTTTTGGTTTCAAATATGTTGTTACAATAATGCTGTTTGATTTAAGCCTAGTCCAACATGAGGGATCTGCGGATGAAGCTTAGGTTAAATTAGTCTAAACTTTCATAAGCTATATAAGCTGAGCCTTGTCTTAAATGAGGGCCTGTGGACGAAGCTTAGTTTAAGGTAGTCTAAACCTACGAGGGCTATCTAAATTAAGCCTAGTCCAACAAGAGGGATCTAAGGATGAAGCTTGGATTGATTTAGCCTAACTAGGGATCGAGGTTTAGTAATTTAGGCTACAACATAGAACACAAAAGCATGATTGATTAGAGAAACATCTTTATATACATCAACTTGTTTGTTAGAAAGACCCAACACTTTTACCTACTGTTGCCAATCTTACTTACTTGCATTTTTTTACTGTTTTTAGCCTAGACTTAGTTTAATTTTGTTCTAAACCATTAATTATCAATGTCTCTTTCAACAATGCCTTATTTTTGAATTTAACCCTGTCTAATACTAGTTCCTTGAGTTTGATACTCGGATTCATCCGTTTTAATTTTAAATACTTGATGATCTGGTGCACTTTCCGACAAATTGGATTTCCGTTGAACATATTTGTATAAAGAAAAAAATTGGACCAAAAAGTAATTGCAGGGGAAATCCAACAAAGTATTTATGGCACCGTTGCCGAGGAACTAGATTCAAGAAGAGTTTAGTTTAGTTTTACAGCATTGCTTTCTATTATTCTCTTTGATTCATTGATTCTTTTTGTTCATATTTTAGTTACTGTACATTCATTGTTCTTTTGAACTGGATAAATGTTGTTCTATTTTCTTGTATGCAAAGAAGATCAACTGCAGGTGATTCAATCCCCATTGATTTGGAGATTAACGCCACTTGTAGAAGGCGTAACTCAGAGAGAATCAGAAATTTTTTGCAGGATTTAGAAGCAGTAACAACTCCAAAAGAAGAACCTCGATCTTCCGAGGCATCTTCTAGTTTTCCTATTGCAGGGCATTCTCATATAGAACCTGTTGAAGACCCAATCATGGCTGAAGAGTAACCCTGGAGGATTATTCAAGTTCTACTGTGCCACAATTTTCACCAGTATTAGACAGCCAGAAGTTCAAGCTCAGACAACCACTTATCCACCTTCTTTGGTACAGTTGATTCAAAATAATCTGTTTCATGGTCTACCCAATGAAGACCCTTATGCTCACTTGGCCACCTATATAGAGATATGCAATACTATTAGGCCGGTGGGTGTGCCTGCGGATGCAGTCAGGTTGAGTCTATTCTCATTTGGAGAAGCTAAGAGATGGCTTCATTCTTTTAAAGGAAACAACCTGAAGTCATGGGATGAAGTAGTAGAAAAGTTCTTGAAGAAGTACTTCCCTGAATCGAAGACTGCAGAAGGCAAAGCTTCCATCTCTTCCTTACACCAGTTTCCAGATGAATCATTGAGTGAGGCACTTGAAAGATTCAGAGGTTTATTGCGGAAAACTCCCACTCACGATTTTTTAGAACCAATACAGCTCAACATATTCATAGATGGGTTGAGACCTCAATCTAAACAGCTCTTGGATGCTTCAGCTCGAGGTAAGATCAAAATGAAGACCTCCGAGGAAGCAATGGACTTAATTGAAAGCATGGCTGCTAGTGACATTGCTATTTTGAGAGACTGAGCCCACATTCCTACCAAGAAGAGCTTATTGGAGCTAACCTCACAGGATGCTCTGTTGGCACAAAACAAGTTGTTATCCAAGCAACTAGAGGCATTAACAGAAACACTCAATAAGTTGCCAACTCCGCTTCATTCTGCACAAACTTCACATTCTTCTATTTTGCAGGTCACAGGATGTACAATTTGTGGTGGAGCTCCCTCAACAATTTCTTCAAGTTCAACTAATTCATCAACCGGTTCCAGTGCCGGTTCATCAGCCAGCTATTGTTTAAATCCCTCCGCCTTCTAATCAGCTCTACTTTCCTCAGCTTGAATTGCCATTCTGCTTCTAGTCATCACAACTTTGCACTAAATTGCAGATGAAGTTAATTATATGGGGAATCAGCCCAGAGGGAATTTCAATACAAGTGGATTTCCAGGATTTCAAAATAACCAGTAGTATCAACAGCAGAGACAGTGGCAAAATCACCCTGGTAACCAATTCAACAGAGACCAGGGTGGTTCATCTACAAGGCCACAACAGTAGATGCCAAGTCTCTATGACCGAACCACAAAGCTGGAAGAGACTCTAGCTCAATTTATGCAAGTGTCAATGTCTAACCAAAAGAGCACAGAGTCTGTAATTAAGAATCTAGAAGTTCAGGTGGGCCAGCTCACAAAGCAGTTAGTTGAAAGACCATCCAGCAGCTTTACAGCAAACACAGAGAAAAATACTAAGGAAGAGTGCAAAGTTGTGATGACTAGAAGCAGAATGGCAATTCAAGCTGAGGAAAGTAGAGCTGATTAGAAGGCGGAGGGATTTAAACAATAGCTGGCTGATGAACCGGCACTGGAACCGGTTGATGAATTAGTTGAACTTGAAGAAATTGTTGAGGAAGCAGAAGGTGATGAAGAAGAAGAGACACCAATAAGAGATTGTGAAGAGAGAATAAAGAAGAAGGAAGAAAAAGAAAAAGAAAAAGAAGAAGAAATAAAAGAAGAAGAAGAAAAAGAAAAAAAGTTGAAAAATGAAAAACAAAAAGAGAAGGTTGTTGAGATTGAGAAGAAGAAGGGCAAGAGTGAGGCCAACATATAAAAGAAGAAAGAGGCTACTCCTATTGAATGCAAGGAGGTACCTTATCCATTGGTACCCTCCCGGAAAGATAAAGAGCAACATTTGGCCAAATTTCTTGATATCTTCAAGAAACTGGAAATTACTTTGCCTTTTGGAGAAGCACTTCAGCAAATTCCCCTCTATGCCAAATTCTTGAAGGATATGCTAACCAAGAAGAACCGGTACATCCATAGTGACAAAATTGTTGTGGAAGGTAATTGTAGTCTGTCATTCAACACATTCTTCCACCCAAGCACAAAGATCCTGGAGTTGTCATGATATCGTGTTCTATCGGCGAGGTTGTTGTAGGCAAAACTCTCATAGACTTGGGAGCCAATATCAATTTAATGCCTCTCTCCATGTGCCAGCGACTTGGAGAGGTAGAGATAATGCCCACACGCATGACCCTCCAGTTAGCTTACCGCTCCATCACAAGGCTGATGGAAGCTTACTTGTGGAGCTTCTATGGAGGCTGGATCTTTGAGCTTCAATGAGGTCCTTCAATGGTGATTTTCCACCATGGAAATGTAGCAGAAGGCAAATGAGAAGGGGAGAAGGGAGGCACCATCCACTAGGGAATAAGCCATGGAAGAAGGAGCTTCACCACCAAGAATATGCCTTGGATAAGAAGCTTGAGGAGAATGCTTTAATGGAGGAAAATAAAGAGAGAAAGGGGGAGCATGAAATTGAAGGAATAAAAGAGGGAGAGAAACGGAACTTTGAAGTGTGTCTCATAAGACTTTCATTCATCAAAGTTACAATAAGTGTTACACATGCTTCTATTTATAGACTAGGTAGCTTCCTTGAGAAGCTTTCTTGAGAAAACTACCTAGAGAAGCTTCTTTGAGAAAACTTCCTTGAGAAGCTAGAGCTTAGCTACACACACCCCTCTAATAACTAAGCTCACCTCCTTGGGAAGCTTCCTTGAGAAGATTCCTAAAGAAGCTAGAGCTTAGCTACACACACCTCTCTAATAGCTAAGCTCACCTACTTGAGATGAGAAGCTAGAGCTTAGCTACACACCCCTTATAATAGCTAAGCTCACCCCCATTCCAAATATACATGAAAATACAAAAAAAAAGTCCCTACCACAAAGACTACTCAAAATGCCCTGAAATACAAGGCTAAAACCCTATACTACTAGAATGGCAAATATACAAGGCCCAAAAGAAGGAAAAATCTATTCTAATATTTACAAAGAAGAGTGGATCCAACCTTGACCCATGGGCTCAAAAATCTACCCTAAGGTTCATGAGAACTCTAGGGCCTTCTTTAGTAGCTCTAGCCCAATCCTCTTGGAGCCTCTTGCTCATGGCTCTGGTAACTGGTCCCTTCCTAGAGAAGATTGCATCATCCTCTCCCTCTTGAAGAGGATTTGACCTCAAATCTGTTGGTTCCTCCTCCTCAATATCAGCTCCACCTGCAAAAGGAATTAAATTAGAAATATTAAAAGTGGTGCTGACTCTATACTCTTATGGAAGGTCCAACTTATAGGCATTGTTATTCATCCTCTCCAAGACCTGAAAAGGTCCATTATAGGCATTGTTATTGCCCTTAGTTGAATACACCTTTGTTTGGTTCTCTATTTGGGTCTTAACCCTCTCATGCAACTTCTTTACAAACTCTGACCTAGATTCCCCTTCTTTATGTATAAAAGAAGTGTCAAGTGGGAAGGGATTAAGGTATAAGGGTGTTAGGGGATTGAACCCATAGACAACCTCAAAAGGGGATTGCTTAGTGGTTCTATGAAGCCCCCTATTGTAGGCAAATTCTACATGAGGAAGATAAATCCCAAGACTTATGGTTGCCTTTTAGAAGAGCCCTTGAAAGGGTGGATAAAGACCTATTCACTACCTCTGTTAGCCCATCAGTTTGTGGATGACAAGTGGTAGAGAAAAGAAGTTTAGTTCCTAGCTTAGCCCATAATGCTTTGTTGAAGTGGCTAAGGAACTTAGCATCTCTATCTGACACAATGGTCCTAGGCAAACCATGGAGTCACAACTTCCCTAAAAAAAAGTTTTGAGATGTGGGAAGCATCATCCACCTTATGGCATGGTATAAAGTGTGCCATCTTGCTAAACCTATCCACCACCACAGAGATAGAGTCTACACCTTTTTGGGTTCTAGGAAGCCCAAGGACAAAGTCCATACTAATGTCTACCCAAGGTGCAAATGGAATGGGTAAGTGTGTGTATAGCCTATGAGGCATCACCCTAGACTTGGCTTGTAAACAAGCCACACACCTAGTGAAATGCTTATGGACATCTTTCTTCATATGGGAAGAAGGAGACAAACACACAAGAGAATTAGGACTAATAGATGTCAGTGACTTATCCAAATAATCTATATTATTATGATATTTGAACAATTTACTATTTCCTTATTTGCATGGTATGTTTGAACAAATATTTAATATGTTATTTGACTATGTGGATTTTATAATTAATCTATTCATGATTGTTGCTTCATGGTTCTTGTTTCATGATTTGGTTGATATTTTCCCATGGATGTTGTATGGATGCTTGGTTATATTTGTAAGTTTTTAATTTGTTACGCACTTTGACTTTTTGTGGATGCCAAAGGGGGAGAGAAATAGGGAATAAATCAAGAACTCACATGAGTAATCAACTTAATTTTAAGAGAAGCATAAATTCAAAAACAAAGGGGGAGAATGGAAATTTATGTGAGTGATCAACTATGAAAAAATGTGTGTGTGTGTTTCTTGATTTCAGAAGTTGTCATCATCAAAAAGGGGGAGATTGTAGAAGCAAAGCTTCATGATGAATCAAGATTGATTTGATTCAAAGATGTTTTGATGATAACAAAGATGATAACAAAAGATGATGACAAAGGTGATGACAAAAAGCTCAAAGGTCAATCAAAGAATAAGTTCAAGATATTCAAGATAGAATCAAGAACACTTCAAGATTCAAGAGGAAAGTTGATTTCAAGAATCAAGAATCAAGATTCAAGAGATCAAGATTTCAAGACTCAAGATTCAAGAATCAAGAGAAGGCTTAATCAAGATAAGTATGAAAAGGTTTTCTCAAAAATTGAGTAGCACATGGATTTTTCTCAAAACATGTTTACCAAATAGTTTTTACTCTCTGGTAATCGATTGCCAGATTGTTGTAATCGATTGCCAGTTGCAAAATGGATTTGAAAAAGTTTTCAACTGAATTTACAACGTTCCAATTGATTTCAAAAAGCTGTAATCGATTACAATGTTTTGGTAATCGATTACCAGTGCCTTTGAACGTTGAAATTCAAATTCAAATGTGAAGAGTCACATCCGTTCACATAAAAGCTTTGTGTAATCGATTACACTGATTTGGTAATTGATTACCAGTGATTGTTTCTGAATAAATCAAAAGATGTAACTCTTCAAATGGTTTTTGACTTTTTCAAATTGGTTTTAAGTTTTTCTAAAAGATATAACTCTTCTAAATTGTTCTCTTGACCAGACATGAAGAGTCTATAAAAGCAAGGCTTTGATTTACTTTTCAATACACTTTTCCAATCAATCTTATGCAATCCTTTACAAGCCTTGAATCTCTTTGAGCTTCTTCTTCTTCTTTGTGCCAAAAGCTTTCCAAAGTTTTCTGGTTTTCTAAACCTTGAAAACTTGTGCTATTCATTCTTTTCATCTCTTCTCCCTTTGCCAAAAAGAACTTGCCAAGGACTAACCGCCTGAATTCTTTTTGTGTCTCTCTTCTCCCTTTTCCAAAAGAACGAAGGACTAACCGCTTGAATTCTTTTGTGTCTCCCTTCTCTCTTGTCAAAGAATTCAAAACGACACAGTCTGAGAATTCTTTTGATTCTTCCCTTTCCCTTATACAAAAGTGTTCAAAGGACTAACCGCCTGAGAATTCTTTTGTATCCCCATTCACAAAGTATCAATGGTTTAACCACCTGAGATCTTTGTCTTAACACATTGGAGGGTACATCCTTTGTGGTACAAGTAGAGGGTACATCTACTTGGGTTGTTGACTGAGAACAAGAGAGGGTAGGACTAACCGCCTGAATTCTTTTTGTGTCTCTCTTCTCCCATTTCCAAAAGAATGAAGGACTAACTGTCTGAATTCTTTTGTGTCTCCCTTCTCCCTTGTCAAAGAATTCAAAACGACACAGTCTGAGAATTCTTTTGATTTTTCCCTTTCCCTTATACAAAAGTGTTCAAAGGACTAACCGCCTGAGAATTCTTTTGTATCCCCATTCACAAAGTATCAAAGGTTTAACCGCTTGAGATCTTTGTCTTAACACATTGGAGGGTACATCCTTTGTGGTACAAGTAGAGGGTACATCTACTTGGGTTGTTGACTGAGAACAAGAGAGGGTACATCTCTTGTGGATCAGTTCTAGTGGAGGGTACATCCACTAGGTTCAAAGAGAAAAAGGGAGGGTACATCCCTTGTGGATCTTTGCTTGTAAAAGGATTTTTACAAGGTTGAAAGAAATCTCAAGGACCGCAGGTCGCTTGGGGACTGGATGTAGGCACGGGTTGTTGTCGAACCAGTATAAAAACTCTTGTGTGTTTGTCTCCTTCTTCCAGTATAAAATGCACAGGTCACTGTGCATTTTAATTTCCGCTTTTACTTTTGGTTAAGTTTCTCTTCTACTCCTTATTCTCTTAACAACATAAGTAAAAGCCTTAGAAAAGTAAAATTTTAATTAGTAAAGGTTTAGGTATAATTAATTCAACCTCCCTTTTTAATTATCCTGAGGCCACTCGATCCAACACCTATAGGCTGGCCAATTAGGAAGGCTTGCTCCAAGGACTAAATCTATTTGATGTTCTATTCCCCTTAAAGGAGGTAGCCCATGGGGTATCTCTTTGGGAAATATATCACCAAAAACATGTAAGAGTTCTTCGACCTTTGAAGGTAAGGTCTCAAATGTAGGAATTTTGGCCATGCTAAGGGATGTTTCCCTTGATAGGAGAAGGTAGAAAGATTGTTTAGGAAGGAGTATTCTTTTAATATCGCCTTTTATTACAAAATGATTTTCCTTCTTATCAATCTTCTTGGAGGAATCATTTTCCTTTTTTCCTTTCCCCTTCGCCTTTGAAGACAAGGCCTTACTATCCTTCTTTTTCTTTTGTTTTTCTAGTTTTTCTTCCTCGTCCCTGTGAAGTTGATCTTTGGCCACCTGTGAAGTTGCTTGAGGATGCAACACAAATTTAGTTCCAAGATGGGTGAGGGTAATCTCATTAGTTAGGCCATTGTAAATGATATTCCTATCAAATTGCCACGGCCTTCCTAAAAGAATATGTCCTGCCTCCATGAGAACTATATCATAATTAACTTCATCCTTATATGTCCCAATGGAGAAAGGTACCTTCACATGTTGGTTAACTATCATTTCCCCTTACTCATTGAGCCATTGAAGTTTTTAAGGTTTTGGGTGAGGAATGATAGTGAGGTTCAACTTGGAAACTAATCTTGTGCTACATCAATTGCAACAAGATCCACCATCCACAATGAGAGAACAAGTTTTATCTAAAATTTTGCATCTTGTATGAAACATGTTCTCTCTTTGGGATTGAGATAGATCACAAGATTGACCTCCAAGGAGCCTTCTAACCATTAAGAGGTCACCTTCTTCATGGGGGTAGACTTCCTCGCTAGACTCTTCACCCCTTACTTCATCTTCACTTTCACTAGAGGAAAGGCAATAAGTAATCTCCTCTTGACTACTATAAATGTCTTGACCCCTCATGATCATGGTTTTCTTTGTGGGGCATTGAGAGGTAATGTAACCTCTCCCAAGACATTTGAAGCATTAATGTTGCTAGTCCTTTCTTGTGAACTAGTCTTAGGGGTGTATTTCTCTATGGTCTTACCCTTATCTTCCTGGGGTTTTGAAGGTGCATCCCCCAAAATTCCTTGGGCTTGGTCCTTCCTTGGATAAGAGTGAAAGCCATAAGATTTTGAAGAAGACTTTATTTTTAGTTGTTGCTCCACTCTTATACAAAGTTGGACTACTTCATCTAGGTCCCTGATGTGCCATTATTTTCTCCTATTTCTTAACCCTTTTTGTCACCAATTTAATTACTGAATTACTCTAATTGTTAAATTTATTATTCAGTTTTATCAATTGGGCCCACTTGACTAATTTTGTGTTTTTAATTCAATTTTAGGATAATTATAAGCTATTGGGCTCAGCTAGATTGGACTTGAAGAGAGCATACAATTTTATTAGATTTCGTCTAATTTCATTTTTTGTTGCGTTCAATTATTTTTATTTCGTTTTAGGCCAAAATAATGTAATAGGGCCCAGTGACTTTGAGTGACCCTTATAAATAGCAGCCTTGAGATTCGTGTAAATCCTATTCTATTATTGAGGAGAAAATACCCAAGTTGAGGGCATGGAGTTTTAGGGTTTTACGTTTTTAGCTTTGTATTACTGTTCACGTGAATTCATTTTTCCATTTTCTGCCTTCAATTGCAATTTCATTTTTGTTCCTTCTTATGATTTTAGCTTCATTTACGTTTTCTGCCTTTAGCTTCATTTATGTTTCTGCTTCTAGTTTCATTCATGTTTTCTACTTTTGTTGAACTTATGGAAGGCTAAATTTCTAGTGTTGCTTCCCTCTAAGGATGAAGCGTAACTCTCTTTGAGGTTCTGTTTTTCATGTTGCTCTCCTATCGGCTTTCCCTTCACCAATTAACCCACATGCGTTTTGTTAATCTATGCACGCTTCGTGTTCGATTAATTGCCTCTGTGCTTAAATTATGTTCGCGGTTAATGAACAAGGGGTTAATTGGTGTATGTGTTGCTTAATCACATATTGAAAACCCTAAATTGATTTTCGCTTAGTAAATTAAATTAGGGTTGGATTAAGGGGTTAACTGCCAGGGGTGAAATCCTCATAAGCTAGGATAAGAGAATGGCTTCTGAATCAGAGGAAACAACACGTTTTTAATACTATTAATTTCGTATTCCAATCTTCTTGTTCTTAAATTCACAAAACAAACACCCCCCTCCAATTGTTACTATTATAGCGAAGCATATTACGAACATTTGGTTAGTAATTGCTCGTTGGGAAATGACCTAGGATCACTTCCTAGTTATTGCATTCTAATGTTTATTTGATTCGGGTATGGCCTTGATCAGTCCCTGTATGGAAGGAGTTCAACCTTGTCCCTTACTTCCATATTAAGCCCACTAAGGAACCTAGATATGCTTGTTCTTTCCTCCTCACTAAGTCCAGCTCTTAAAAAGAGTAGTTCCATTTGTTGTCTATATTCTTAAACACTCATACTCCCTTGTTTAAGCCTTTGGAGCTTGTCCATAAGCTCCCTTTCATAGTAGGAGGGAATGCTCCTCTTCCTAAGGGCACTCTTAAGATCATTCCAATACTCTGTCGGAGGATCCCCATGAATCCTTCAATCCCTAACAAGGGAAGTCCACCAATAGAGGGTATACCCTTGAAAGCTAAGGGTAGCCAATGGAACTTTTCTCTCTTGACTAATATCTTGACTAATATGATGGCAAGCAAAGAGTTGTTCAACCTTCATTTCCCAATCTAAGTAGGCCTCAACATTATCTTTTCCATGGAAATATGGAATGCTAATGTTCACCTCTTGAGGCCTTCTATCCTTTTCTCTTCTTTGGGAGCAATGTTTAGTATGTGAACTATGACACCCTCTATAATCATCGCTAAGTTCTTCACTTAAACTCTTGCAAAAGTCATGACTACTATAGGTGGCATGTTTTTCTCTTTTCATTTCTTTCATTATTTTTCTTTGTTCTTCCTCTCTTATTTTGTTCTCTTTCATCTTGACTTATTTCTTCCACTCCTTTTTTTTCCTTTTTCTTTTCTCTCTTGTTTTTCTTTCCATAACTTGAGGGAACTCAACTCATCTAAGATTCTAGATAGAGGGTCCTTATGACTAGTACCCTCACCATTAACGCTAATTGAATGATGACTCATGTTGGTTCCTAAGTTGTGGTTCTTTCTTGTTGGGGGTTTGAAAACAAAAGGTAAAAGAAAATATGGTTGAAACTAGCCAAAATAAACACTTAAAGAGGTGTGAAAAATAAGGTAAAAGCTAATTGGTAAAAGGTAAACTATCTAGGTGGTTTGACAATGGAAGATAAAGGACATAAGCTATGAAAGTAAGTAAGAAATGTGAACTAGGCGAATCCTAAGAGTGTTTGGATGACCACATTTAAGGTTTCCAACAAAACACTCACAATCCTAAGGGAAAATTGCCTAAAATTATTACACACAAAGGGAAGTAGGGTGACCTATTGGAGGCTCCCAACTTACTTCCAATGAAAAGGCCTTTTTGTTACAAAATTTGAAAGCAATGAAAGTAAGTAAATTGTCAATTACAAAATTGCAAAAAGGTCCTTAATTTTGGTGGTTTTTCTCTCTTTGGTGATTCACTCAATTTGGAGTGCTTCTTAGTCCAATAACTCTTAAGGTGGTTGGCCCCTTGCTTCTTGACCTAAATTCTTCAAGGGATGGCACCAATCCTCCTTTCCAATTCCCTGTATGGCAACTCACAAACAAGGAAACAAAGAGACAAGCAATAACCAAAGACAAAAAAAATGAAATGAAAGCTAAACCAATGGAGTTTTAACAAGACAATTTTTCAAGGATTATTCAACAATTAAAGCAATGAAAAGGACATAGAAGCAAGCTAGGACTCAAAGAGAAACTTAGAATGGCTCTAGAGTAGAGTAGAAAAACTGAAAAAAAAAGACACAACAAACCTCTAGTCTTGGCACTTCTTTTCACACTAATTTTCAATTGAAATTTA
This sequence comes from Glycine max, assembly GCF_000004515.6. Classification (NCBI taxonomy): domain Eukaryota; kingdom Viridiplantae; phylum Streptophyta; class Magnoliopsida; order Fabales; family Fabaceae; genus Glycine; species Glycine max. Next base: position 17,524,382 of record NC_016088.4, on the reverse strand, counting down.
GGAACTAAGATTGGTATAAAATAGGCACCAATTATAGAATAAATTTTGAGCCAAAACAACAAGCACACTTCCCTTTCACTTTTTTTTCCTGGATACTGATTTTTTTGCCAACTTGTGCCATTTTTAGTATTTTTTCCTTTTATCCAAATCACTTGGTTCTTTTTTTAATAACTTTTTTTCAGATGTCTAGAAAATTCAGTAAAAATTTCAGCTCAAAATTCACAGTTACTAAATCTCAGTAATTTTTACAAGTTTGTATGTCCAAGCTGCCAGCACCAGCGATTTCAGACTTCAAAAGTTTTTTTTAGCATGGAATATTGATTGCCTTGGGCTTACTTTAAACCTTCCTATGTATGTTGAACTCACTAGGCTTGTTTACCACAGTTTTAGGAGTTCAATATTCACTTAGAATCAAAATTTCAGCCAGCAATTCAATCACCAAAACTCAAATTCACAATAGACACAATCATAAGGAAACCTAAAAGTTCAAGAAAAGGATCACAATCAAAGACTCTCTAAGAATTTTGCATGAACATGTTAAGGACTAATTAACATGCAAAGATTTGACTCAAATCAAATAATAGGCTAAAAGAATTTCATACACTGATGAACAAATGAGTTAGACAAAGAAACAAGAAAAATAAAATTCAGCACAACATAAGAAATCTTATGTGACAAGTTTCATGACTAGACATGACTTCTATGACAAAACTACAATAGGTGAACAAGTCACTCTGGATTTTTGAGGTTTTCTTATACTTTAATGTTTTTGTAAGAATTTTATGGTTTGGGTTTCAGCCACAAAAATAACAAGACAAAACTCAAAGGATCCTAAACTCAACACAATTCATGGTTGAAGAACAAGAACAAGAAATTTGAACCATAGAAAATCAAATCTAGCTTCTATAGCAAGTTTAATCGGTGGAAACTCTAAAGAATCATGTTAGAAACATTTAGCACAAGACATGTGAGCAGATACATGGAGAAAAATGAAGAAACAACAATGGAAGAGAAGGTAAAGCAAAAAATTAATGGAGGTTTTAGGAGCACCTACTTCAAGCTCTTGTGCTCTGATTACCACTTGATGGAAGCTTGCTTGTGGAACTTCTATGGAGGCTGGATCTTTGAGCTTCAATGAGGTCCTTCAATGGTGATTTTCCATCATGGAGATGTAGCGGAAGGCAAAGGAGAAGAGGAGAGGGGAGGCACCATCCACTAGGGAATAAGCCATGGAAGAAGGAGCTTCACCACCAAGAATATGCCTTGGATAAGAAGCTTGAGGAGGATGCTTTAATGGAGGAAAAGAAATAGAGAAGGGGGGAGCACAAAATTGAAGGAATAAAAGAGGGAGAGAAGTGGAACTTTGAAGTATGTCTCATAAGACTTTCATTCATCAAAGTTACAACAAGTGTTACACATGCTTCTATTTATAGACTAGGTAGCTTCCTAGAGAGGCTTTCTTGAGAAAACTTCCTTGAGAAGCTTCTTTGAGAAAACTTCCTTGAGAAGCTAGAGCTTAGCTACACACACCCCTCTAATAACTAAGCTCACCTCCTTGAGAAGCTTCCTTGAGAAGATTCCTAAAGAAGCTAGAGCTTAGCTACACACACCTCTCTAATAGCTAAGCTCACCTCCTTGAGATGAGAAGCTAGAGCTTAGCTACATAACCCCTATAATAGCTAAGCTCACCCCCATTCCAAATATACATGAAAATACAAAAAAAAGTCCCTACTACAAAGACTACTCAAAATGCCCTAAAATACAAGGCTAAAACCCTATACTACTAGAATGGCAAAAATACAAGGCCCAAAAGAAGGAAAAACCTATTCTAATATTTACAAAGAAGAGTGGATCCAACCTTGAGCCATGGGCTCAAAAATCTACCCTAAGTGATGTAAGCTCCATTGGAGCTTGTAGGCCTAGGATCTTCTTCATGAATGGATTCTTTTGCTTCTTGGAAGATGAATGGCAGCGGAATGGAGAAGGAAGAGAGAAAGGAGACGCCACTTCAAGGAGAAGATGAGTCTAGAAGAAGCTCACCACCATAGGAGGCCATGGATAAGAGCTTGGAGGAAGATGGAGATCAATGAAGGGAGAGGGAGAGAAGAGCACGAAATTTTGTGCTCTAAAAGAGCTCTGAAATCTAAAGTTGAATATTCAAATGATCAAAGTTGAAAAAAATGCACACACATGACCTCTATTTATAGCCTAAGTGTCACTCAAAATTGGAGGAAAATTTGAATTTCAATTCAAATTTAACTTGAATTTCAATTCAAATTTAACTTGAATTTGAAATTGAATTTGTGGAGCCAAACTTTGGAGCCAAAATTTCACTAATTATGATTAGTGAATTTTAGTTATGGTTCAGCCCACTAATCCAAGATCAATTCCAAGATTCTCCACTAAGTGTGCTTAGGTGTCATGAGGCATGTAAAGCATGAAGGACATGCACAAAGTGTGACTATATGATGTGGCATTGGGGTGTAGTAAGCAAATACTCACCTCCCCCTCTAAAATTTAATTGGATTGTGCTTCAACCAATTCAATTAAATTTATTTCCAACTACACACATCAAATATTCACTTAGTGTATGTGAACTTACAAAACTACCCCTAATACAAAAACTAGTCTAGGTGCCCTAAAATACAAGGGCTGAAAATCCTATATTTCTAGGGTACCCTACCTACATTATAAAGCCCTAAATACAAGGACCAAATATAATAACATCCTAGTCTAATATGTACAAAGATGATTGGACCCAACATTGGCCCATGGGCTCAGAAATCTACCCTGAGGTTCATGAGAACCCTAGGGCCTTCTTCAGCAACTCTAGCTCAATCCTCTTGGAGCCTCTTGCTCATGGCTCTAGTGACTGGTCCCTTCCTAGGGAGGATTGCATCATCCCCTTCCCCTTGAAGAGGATTTGACCTCAAATCTGTTAGTTCCTCCTCCTCAATATCAGCTCCACCTGCAAAAGGAATTAAATCAGAAATGTTAAAAGTGGTGCTGACTCCATACTCTTCTGGGAGGTCCAACCTATAGGCATTGTTATTGATCCTCTCCAAAACATGAAAAGGTCCATCCCCTCAAGGGCTAAGCTTGGATTTCCTTTTAGTAGGGAATCTATCATTCCTAAGATGGAGCCAAACCCAATCACCCTTATTAAGAACTAGCTTTTTTCTTCCTCTATTGCCTTTAGTTGAATACACTTTTGTTTGGTTCTCTATTTTGTTCTTAACCCTCTCATGCAACTTGTTTACAAACTCTAAACTAGATTCCCCTTCTTTATGTATAAAAGAAGTGTCTAGTGGGAAGGGAATGAGGTCTAACGGTATTAGGGGATTGAACCCATAGACAACCTTAAAAAGGGACTGCTTGGTGGTTCTATGAACCCCCCTGTTGTAGGCAAATTCTACATGAGGAAGATACTCATCCCAAGACTTATGGTTGCCTTTTAGAAGAGCCCTTAAAAGGGTGGATAAAGACTTATTCACTATCTCTGTTTGCCTATCAGTTTGTGGATGACAAGTGGTAGAGAAAAGAAGTTTAGTTCCTAGCTTAGCCCATAAGGTTTTCCAGAAGTGGCTAAGGAACTTAGCATCTCTATATGACACAAAGGTCCTAGGCAAACCATGGAGTCTCATAACTTCCCTGAAAAAGAGTTTTGAGATGTGGGAAGCATCATCCACCTTGTGGCATGGTATAAAGTGTGCCATCTAGCTAAACTTATCCACCACCTCAAAGATAGAGTCTACACCTCTTTGGGTTCTAGGAAGCCCAAGGACAAAGTCCATACTAATGTCTACGCAAGGTGTAGAGCGGATGGGTAAGGATATGTATAGCCCATGAGGCATCACCCTAGACTTGGCTTGTAAACAAACCACACACCTAGTGCAATGCTTATGGACATCTTTCTTCATATGGGGCCAATAAAAATTTTCTTTGAGTAAGACAAGTGTCTTGTCTATCCCAAAGTGGCCCATGAGCCCACCCTCATGACTCTCTTTCACAAGTAATTTCCTAATGGATCCTTGGGGTATGCAAAGCTTTCCCTCTTTGAACAAATACCCCTCAGCCAAATAGAATCCATTTTGGGCCTTTTTCCCACAACTCTCGTAAATGGAAGAGAAATGTTCATCTAAAGCATACAAGTCCCTAATATTATCAAATTCTAAAATTTGAGCTCCTAGGGAGCAAAACAATGTGTGTCTCCTATAGAGGGCATCAGCTACCACATTTGTTTTCCCCTTTTTGTATTTGATAACATATGGAAATTTCTCTAGGTACTCTACCCATTTTGCATTCCTCTTGTTTAACTTGCTTTGCCCTCTAATGTACTTAAGTGATTGATGATCACTATGAATGACAAATTCCTTGGAAACAAGGTAATGTTCCCAAGTTTGGAGGGCTCTTATTAAGGCATAAAGCTCTTTATCATAAGTGGGGTAGTTGAGGGTGGCACTATGAAGTTTTTCACTAAAACAAGCAATAAGGTGCCCACCTTGTAACAATACAGCTCCAACTCCCACTCCAGAGGCATCACATTCTAGCTCAAAAGTTTTAGAAAAGTCAGGAAGAACTAGAACAGGTGCCTTAGTAAGCTTTTCTTTGAGCAAAGCAAAGGCTTGCTCTTGTTTTTCACCCCAGGTAAATGCCACATTCTTCTTCACCAGCTCATTGAGAGGTGATGCAATTGTAGAGAAATTAGGAACGAGCCTTTTATAGAAGCTTGCTAACCCATGGAAGCTCCTAATATCTCCCACATTTTTTGGGGTGGGCCATTCTTGGATGGCCTTGATTTTCTCAGGGTCCACTTGGACCCCATTTCTACCAACTACAAAACCTAAGAAAACTATATTATCTACACAAAAGGTACACTTCTCTATATTTGCATAGAGGGTGTTTTTCCTAAGGACTAAAAGAACTTGCCTGAGATGTCCTAAGTGATCATCTAGGCTCCTAATGTACACTAAAATATCATCAAAATAAACAACTACAAATCTACCTATGAAATCCCTTAAGACATGATGCATAAGCCTCATAAAGGTGCTTGATGCATTAGTGAGCCCAAAAGGCATCACTAACCATTCATACAAACCAAACTTGGTCTTGAAAGCGGTTTTCCACTCATCACCCTTTTTCATCCTGATTTGGTGATAACCACTTTTAAGATCAATTTTTGAAAAGATATTGGCACCATGCAACTCATCAAGCAAATCATCAAGTCTAGGAATGGGGTGCCTATACTTTACAGTGATGTTGTTGATGGCCCTACAATCTGTACACATTCTCCACGTACCATCCTTTTTGGGCACCAACAACATCGGCACAACACATGGGCTTAGGCTCTGTTGGACCCAACCCTTCTCCAACAATTCTTTAACCTGAGACTCTATCTCCTGAGTCTCCAGAGGGTTAGTCCTATAGGCTGGCCTATTAGGAAGGCTTGCTCCTGGGACTATATCTATTTGGTGTTCTATTCCCCTTAAAGGAGGTAACCCATGGGATATCTCTTTGGGAATTATATCACCAAATTCATGTAAGATTTCTTGGACCTTTGGGGGTAAGGTCTCAAATGTAGGAATTGTGGCAATGCTAAGGGATGTTTCCCTTGATAGGAGAAGGTACAAAGATTTTTTAAGAAGGAGTGCTATTTTAATATCACCTTTTGTTGAAAAATGATTTTCCTTCTTAACAATCTTTTTGGAGGAATCCTTTTCCTCTTTTTCCTTCCCCTTGGCCTTTGAAGACAAGGCCTTACTATCCTTCTTTTTCTTTTGCTTTTCTAGTTTTTCTTCCTCATCCCTCTTATCTTTCATAGTTAGTTGATCTTTGGCCACCTGTGAAGGTGTTTGAGGATGCAACACAAATTTACTGCCAAGATGGATGAGGGTAATCTCATTAGTTAGGCCATTGTAAATGATCTTCCTATCAAATTGCCATGGCCTTCCTAAAAGAATATGTCCTGCCTCCATGAGAACTATATCATAATTAACTTCATCCTTATATGTCCCAATGGAGAAAGGTACCTTCACATGTTGGTTAACTATCATTTCCCCTTACTCATTGAGCCATTGAAGTTTTTAAGGTTTTGGGTGGGGAATGATAGTGAGGTTCAACTTGGAAACTAATCTTGTGCTACATCAATTGCAACAAGATCCACCATCCACAATGAGAGAACAAGTTTTATCTAAAATTTTGCATCTTGTATGAAAAATGTTCTCTCTTTGGGATTGAGATAGATCACAAGATTAACCTCTAAGGAGCCTTCTAACCATTAAGAGGTCACCTTCTTCATGGGGGTAGACTTCCTCACTAGACTCTTCATCCCTTACTTCTTCTTCACTTTCACTAGAGGAAAGGCAAGAAGTAATCTCCTCTTGACTACTATAAATGTCTTGACCCCTCATGATCATGGTTTTCTTTGTGGGGCATTGAGAGATAATGTGACCTTTCCGAAGACATTTGAAGCATTTGATGTTGCAAGTCCTTTCTTGGGAACTAGTCTTAGGGGTGTATTTCTCTATGGTCTTACCCTTATCTTCCTCGGTTTTTGAAGGTGCAGCCCCTAAAATTCCATGGGCTTGGTCCTTCCTTGGATAAGAGTGAGAGCCATAAGATTTTGAAGAAGACTTTCTTTTAAGTTGTTGCTCCACTCTTATACATAGTTGGACTAGCTCATCTAGGTCCCTATATGGAAGGAGTTCAACCTTGTCCCTCACTTCCATATTAAGCCCACTAAGGAACCTAGCTATGCTTGTTCTTTCCTCCTCCCTAAGTCCAGATCTTATAAGGAGTAGTTCCATTTGTTGTCTATATTCTTCAACACTCATACTCCCTTGTCTAAGCCTTTGGAGCTTGTCCATAAGCTCCCTTTCATAGTAGGAGGGAATGTGCCTCTTCCTAAGGCACTCTTAAGATCATTCCAATACTCTACTGGAGGATCCCCATGAATCCTTCGTTCCCAAGCAAGGGAAGTCCACCAATAGAGGGCATACCCTTGAAAGCTAAGGGTAGCCAATGGAACTTTTCTCTCTTCGCTAATATGATGGCAAGCAAAGAGTTGTTCAACCTTCATTTCCCAATCTAAGTAGGCCTCAACATTATCTTTTACCTGGAAATATGGGAGGCTAATGTTAACTTCTTGAGGCCTTCTATCCTTTTCTTTTCTTTGGGAATGGTGTTTAGTATGTGAACTATGGCGTCCTCTATAATAGTCGCTAAGTTCTTCACTTAAACTCTTGCAAGAGTCATGACTACTATAGGAGGCATGTTTTTGTCTTTTAATTTCTTTCATTATTTTTCTTCTTCCTTCCTCTCTTATTTTCTCTTTTTCATCTTGACTTATTTTTCCACTCTTTTTTTACCTTTTTCTTCTCTCTCTTGTTTTTCTTTTCACAACTTAAGGGATCTTAACTCATCTAATATCTTATACAAGGGGTCCTTAGGAGTAGAACCCTCACCATTAACACTAGATGAAAAATGAAGACTCATGTTTGTTCCTAAGATATGGTTCTTTCTTGTTGGGGGTTTGAAAACAAAAGGTAAAAGAAACTATGGTTGAAACTAGCCAAAATAAACACTAAAAGAGGTGTGAAAGATAAGGTAAAAACTAATTGGTAAAAGGCAAGCTATCTAGGCGGTTTGACAATGGAAGGTAAAGGAAATAAGCTATGAAAGTAAGCAAGAAAATAAAGTGGAAGAAATGCAAACTAGGCGGATCCTAAGAGTGTTTGGATGACCTCATTAAAGGTTCCCAACAAAACACTCACCATCCTAAGGGAAAATTGCCTAAAATTATTACACACAAATGGAAGTAGGGATACCTATTGGAGGTTCCCAACTTACTTCCAATGAAAGGCCTTTTTGTTACAAAATTTGAAAGCAAAGCAAATTGCCAATTACAAATTACAAAAAAAAAATGTCCTCAATTGTGGTGGCTATTCTCTCTTTAGTGTTTCACTCAATTTGGAGTGCTTCTTAGTCCAATAGCTCTTACGGTGGTTGGCCCTTTGCTTGTTGACTCAAATTCTTAAAGGTATGGCACCGATCCTCCTTTCCAATTCCCTATATGGCAACTCACATGCATGGAAACAAAGAGACAAGCAATAACCAAAGACCAAAAAAAAATGAAATGAAAGCTAAACCAATAGAGTTTTAAGAAGACAAATTTTCAAGGATTATTCAACAATTAAAGCAATGAAAAGCACACAAAAGCAAGCTAGGACTCAAAGAGAAACCTAGAATGGATCTAGAGTAGAGTAGAAAAACAAAAAAAAAAGACTCAAGAAGCCTCTAGTTTTGGCACTTGTTTTCACAATAATTTTCAATTGAAATTTCAGAACTAGGATTGGTATAAAATAGTCACCAATTATAGAACAAATTTTGAGCCAAAACAACAAGCACACTTCCCTTTCACTTTTTTTTCTTTTCCTGGACACTGATTTTTCTTCCAACTTGTGTGATTTTTCTTATTTTTTCCTTTAATCCAAATAGATTGGTTCTTTTTTTCATAATTTTGGTACAGATGTCTAGAAAATTCAGTAAAAATTTCAGCTCAAAACACGTAGTGACCAATTCCCAGTAATTTATACAAGTTCGTATGTTCAAGCTGCCAGCACCAGCGATTTCAACCTAGAAATCAAGAGTAGTGTTTATGTTGCTTAAGGCTTAGATAGTTACAATTTGTGTTTGCTTATGCTCAATTATCTTGAATAACACAATTCAAGAGAGCTTAAGACTTATTTTGATTCACAAATCAAGCCACAACTCAGCACCACAATTCAACTTCATCATAGGCATCATGTAGTAAACTTAGAAAAAAAAAGAGTTCAACAACAAGACTACTTCTAGGAATTGATTTAGAACATGTTATGAACTAAATAACATGCATGAATTAGACTCAAAATTCAAAAGATAGGCTAAGAATTACAAGAATACATGAACAAATGTATCTAGAATTCAATCAACAAAATAAAAATTCAACACAAACTTAGAACATAATGTGACAATTATTATGAATAAACATGACTCTAAGACAACATGGATTAAGTTATTTACACTTATATTTTTGTGTTTTTTTTTCTAATCAATATTTTGGAAGAAAATTTAGATCTAAAGGTTCAGCACAAGAATATTATGAATGAAAAATGATAGAACCTAAAATCAACACAAAAACACGATTCAAGAGTAGATCTACAAAATTTGAACCATAGAAATGATAGAACCTAAAATCAACACAAAAACATGATTCTCCACTAAGTATGCTTAGGTGTCGTGAGACATGTAAAGCATCACGGACATCCTCAAAGTGTGACTATATGATGTGGCAATGGGGTGTAGTAAGCAAATGCTCACCTGCCCCTCTAAAATTTAATTGGATTGGGCTTCAACCAATTTAATTCAATTTATTTCCAACTACACACATCAAATATTCACTTAGTGCATGTGAAATTACAAAACTACCCCTAATACAAAAACTAGTCAGGTGCCCTAAAATACAAGTGTTGAAAAATCCTATATGTCTAGGGTACCCTACCTACATTATAGAGCCCTAAATACAAGGACCAAATATAATGACATCCTAGTCTAATATGTACAAAGGTAATTGGACCCAACTGTCGCAACCTACCCTTCGGCGGGAGGGCGACGCGGGGCTCGTGGGTGCGTCTTCCAAGAAAGGAAAATGCGCGAAGTCGCCACCAACGTTTATTCGAGGAAAACGTCGGAAAAACCGAAAAGGTGTGGTCTACGAACTTTAAGTTTAAAAGTTTCGGGAGTTGCTTTTACGCTCGGGGAAGGTATTAGCACCCCACGCGTCCGTCACAAGGGATGGCAACCTTTAATCAAATGTGCAAATATGACTTCAAAATATTTTATTTTCCTTTTTCATGTCTTTTTGTGTTTTTATGCGTTTTATGTTTTTAATTTTGGTGTGGTCGACAAGGGTGTTTCCCTCGCTCCTATGTATCCTCAATTGTGATGAGGAAATCAGACCTACGTAGTTCTTTGAGAACTGAACGTTGGTTAAGTTGTTTTTATCCTTTTTTGCAAGATATATTTTGACTGAACAAAAGGTCATTTAAGGTGTTGGACCATTAAATGATCTTTTGATTTTTGGAAAGGAGAGAAACGTTAAGGCGTTGGACCATTAACGATCTCTTGGTTTTGAAAGGAGAGAAACGTTAAGGCATTGGACCATAAACGATCTCTTAGGGTGGTCGACAAAAGCAGGCCTTAGTTTGTGAGTTGATTTTAGCCTTAGTTTCACTTTGGTTATTAGTCAATTCATTCAAGGAAACTTCCAAAGAAAAACATCTGATTGATTTTTTTGATTATTTTATTCAAAGATATTTTGATTATTTTATTATTATTTTTCAAGATATTTTGATTATTTTATTATTATTTTGCCTTTTTTTTTAACCGTGGTTACAGTGTGAATGATCGGTTAGATTTTATTTTAACAGTGATTAAACGAGATTACAACACAAATGATCGGTTGAAATTCATTTTATCATTTATTAGGTGAGAAAACGACTTAAATAAACGGTTAAAAGCTCGTTAAAGCGGAAGAAAAGAAAACTGAAAGTAAGCGAAATTAAAGTGAAAGTACAAAAAACAAGTATGGACCACTAAGGGTGCATAGAATGAATTGGAAGATTCGATTTCGGGAACTTACCGGTTGAAGACTAAAGAATGACGAAGAACGGTGAAGAACGATGAAGAATTTTCACATAATCTCTTACGGAAGCGTTACGGAAGCGTTACGGAAGCACTTCGACTCGATTTTTCTTCATGAAAACATGTTTTTTGCCCAAAATAGCCAAAATGCATAGCCAAGGGGTTTTTTTTTAATATTTTTAAATAGCCCCCCTCCCCTATTTATAGGGAAAAAGAGAGGTGCTTGCCGCCCAGAGACTTAATGAAGAAGATTTCTAAGCGCACCTGAATTACTTAGTTCACCGCCTTTTTTGTATTTTACAGAAAAGTTATGGAAGCCTTATAGAAGTGTTTCGGATTTGTTTTTCATCTTTTTTCTCTTCCCTTTCATCAATGTTAAGTGAAATATGCTTACCCAAGGTTTTCAGAAATTTTACGGAAGCATTACGGAAGCCACGGAAGCCCCGGAAACCATTTTCCAAAAACGTGGAGGAGCTTGCCGCCCAGTTGCTTCCTCCTTAAGCAACCCAACTTCCAAAATGTTCCGGAAGGGCCTAGACTCGAATTGCTATTTACACCCCTATCTTGATAATTTCACCCCTCCCCCATTTTTGTGTTTTTGGCTGTTTTCTTTCCGAAATCTCATGAAATTTTACGGATTCTGTAACCACATCCATTTTCTTTCCGGAATGTTGTGGAACTTTACGGATTGCGCAACAATGCTTCTTTTTGACTTTCGGAATGTTGCAGAGCTTTACGGATTGCGCAACAATGCTTCTTTTTGACTTCCAGAATGTCACGAAACATTACGGATTACCTAACGATGAGTGTTAAGTACCTCGAGGTGGTCAAGCGAAGGTTGCATGCCACCAAACAATGGTCCCCGGACGAAATTAGGGTATGATAGTTGCCCCTCTTTACATATCTTTTATTGGAGATAAAAGTGAAGTAAAGATAAGACACTAATTTCGTTCGAGCGGAACATCATTCGGCCGGTCAATATCCCCACCAGCAGAACCTACGCCATTGCACTCGATCGTCCCTGCCCAGTAGAGAAGAATCTCACGCGTCGTTGGGCTTGAATGTTTCCGGACGACAAGAGTAAAAACCTGCAAAAATTTTGAAAATGATCAGTACCGAACAACCAACATCATCCTGATATCGTCGAGTTCGTTCCCTTCGGTTGACGAAAGGCGCGGATGACCATAAGGTATCTCCGCCTGTCACCTGACTCACTATCCCAGGATGGCAAAAGGTGCAGAAGACGATGTCAGTCTCTTCATGTCAACGGGCTTATTTGCCCCCTGGTTGACGAAAGGTGCGGGTAACCATAAGGTAATCCCGCGTGTCACCTGACTTCATGGGTCAGCACGACAAAAGGTGCAGGAGACAATGTTAGTCTTTGTGCATCAACGAGCTCGTTTGCCCCTGGTTGACGAAAGGTGCGGGTAACCATAAGGTAAACCAGCATGTCACCTGACTTCACGGGTCAGGACGACAAAAGGTGCAGGAGACAATGTTAGTCTCTGCATGCTATCATGCGTTGAGTCTTAGAGATAGCAAAAGAATGTTTATACGGATAACCACTTGGGTATTTTCGCCTACCCCCTAACTTCACGGGTTAGTGCTTGACAAAGGTAGTCTACACGGAAGACGACGTAAATCTCCGCATGTCAACGAGCTTGCTAGCCACGATTGACAAAGGGTGCAGAAGACGACGTTAGTCTCTGCATGCTATCATGCGTTGAGTCTTAGAGATAGCAAAAGAACATTTATACGGATAACCACTTGGGTATTTCTGCCTGCCCCCTAACTTCACGGGTTAGTGCTTGATAGAGGTAGTCTGCGCGGAAGATGACGTAAATCTCCACGTGTCAACGGGCTTGCTGGCCGCGATTGACAAAGGGTGCAGAAGACAACGTTAGTCTCTGCATGCTATCATGCGTTGAGTCTTAGAGATAGCAAAAGAACGTTTATACGGATAACCACTTGGGTATTTTCGCCTGTCCCCTAACTTCACGGGTTAGTGCTTGACAGAGGTTGACGGTGCAGAGAAATTGCTTGTGTATCTCCACACGTCACCTGACTTCAGGGTCAGTGTGACAGAAATTGTGGGGCGGCCAACAAAAGCGAGGCTCTTGCTCCTATGTATCCTCAATTTGTGATGAGGAACTCAGACCTATGTAGTTCTTGATAATTGTGAGACTAAAATAGTCTAGGTGTTTTTTTCACTAAAATGTGAACATGCTTTAGTAAAGAAACAAAACTTCCAACTGATTAGAGCAACATGTGTTTTTTTTTTTTGATGAAGAACAATGTGTCTATTGGGGAACGAGAGTATGCTGATGAAATTTTCTCATAAACATAAATGAGATTTTGGATGTTAGCATTTCGTTTCTAAATGACCATTTAGAGGAAACACTGGGTCCAACAAAAATAGAAGAAAATCACTCAAAGTGTATCAACCTCACACAGGTAAGTGTTTCATCCTAATTTCGAACTATAGATATGTCATGACTTGATTTTGCAAGTCATTTCCTATCAAATCAAAGATTACATGTGTGATCATGGATCAATAGGACTTCTTCTTGGGAATGGGGGTTTTTTGGTGGGAAATTTGGCTTTAAGTGTTTTTTGGCCTTTTCCTTTTCTGTTTTTGTTTAGTGTGAGGCGAACAAGTCACCAACGCACAGGATTTTGGTTGGCAATCAAAGGGAGAGGACCACCTCAAGTCGGGGTTTTCTTTCTTTTATTGTTTACTTGGTGACAATTCTATATTCTTTAGAAATTGTCTGGTCCAAAGACCTTTCTGCATATTTCTTTTTCTTTCGATGTTTGATCGGGAATTTTCTTTCTTTTTTTTTGCTTTCTCCCCCTCTTTTGTTTGAGAATTTTCTTTCTTTTTTGCTTTCTCTCACTCTTTGATTGGGAATTTTCCTTCTTTGTTTTCTTCCAAGGGCAAGGATTGACATTCTCACCCTGGGTCAAGGTTTATGGTAAGTTTGGATTTTGGCTCAAGGCTTGTAGAACGGCTGGACATGGTATATGTCAGGGTTTGGCCAGCAGTTCGGGGATAAAGGGGATGTCCCACATTATATCCATGATACACATGCAACAATGATGATTAGGAAATTTTACGCAAAACTGGTCATGCATGCACCCATGTGGACACTCAAGCATCAAGTTTTTATGGTCATGTGACAATAGGGCTCAAGATTCATTTTCCCTATTTAAGTCAACCTAGTGTTTTCAAAATATGTTCTTTTATCATTTCATGCATTAATCCGAGTCCATTTTGGGCGTTCGGGAAAATTTTCACAGCATTCACCCTTCAGGTGTACACACATTTTTTCATAAACCGGACACGATCAGTGAATTTTTTTTCAAAGAAAAGCTGGAAGTTATTTCTTTTCAAAAGCGTACTGGCTTTTTAGCCGAAAGATATATTTTTTGTTCTTGTTTGTTTTTGGTTTTTTTTTCATGAGGTATTTTGCTACCTAAACATATGTATATTTTTGTGTGGTATTTTTTTCTATATAGATGCATATCCAAGGTATCTTGCTACCCAAACATACATACATACATACATATATATATATATATATATATATATATATATACATTTGTAAGGTATTTTTGCTATATACATGCATATCTAAGGTATCTTGCTACCTAAACATACATATATATATTTTGTGAGATATGACTACCTTCCGAGCTTGTGCTTGTTTTATTTAAATTCCTAGGATCATGAGCAACCAGGTGTGTCCTACTATGACTTGAGAAACAAAGGTGATCAAATAACAAGCAGAGATTTAAAAGGTACTAGGTTGCCTCCTAGTAGTGCTTCTTTAACGTCTTGAGTTGGACGCGTGATGACTTGTCGGTCATAGACCTAATACCTTGCTTACCTTTGGCTTTGGACTTGGTCGCCTATTGGTCGGCCATGTGTCGTAGGCAACACTCTAACCTTTTTGTGGATGAGTTGAGGTGAACTCTAGAGATGGTGGCGGTGTGCTGTTGCCCACTACTGTGATGCCTCGCCCTGCGCCTACCTGGGGGCGCAGTACTTCTCGATGAAATCCCTATTAATAGGGGCCTAATGACCTTGTTGGGGGCGACGGGCTCTCTGTAGAACTGACAAAGGCCCATAACCAAAGCTGGATACCCCAGGGCCCTGTTGGACTCCTCCGGGTCCACTGGGTGTCTTGTGGGCGCGATCCCTGTAAACAATAGATGACATCAGAAATCAGTTGAGCGATGTGCATACTTACCTATGTCATGATGGCGTGACCTTGCTGGGGAGACGAGCACCCGGTAGGAATGACAGAGGCCCATAACCAGAGCTAGAAACCCTAGGGCCCAGTTGGACTCCTCCGAGTCCACTGGGTGTCTTGTGGGCACGATCCTTGCAAATAATAGATGACATCAGAAATCAGTTGAGTGATGTGCATACTTACCTATGTCACGATGGCACAGACCAACTGATGCTTCCGCAGGGGGAGATCGGCATTATGGTCGTAGGACGAAATGTTGCTAAGTAGCAACGTCATCCATATCTGTGTAAGAGTGGTCATGTTGGTGCGCATGATCCACACTCGTCTCTTTGCAGCGGCACGGGTGAAATCTTGCCCCGGTAGGCTACGCGATAGCCTCCCCCTCTGGTTGTGCTCGCATAGTTGGTCGCCCTCCAATATCTGGGGGTGGCCCAAGAACTGATAAAAGGAAACTACTAGCCCCTTAACCGGGAGCGTAAGTCTCGGTTAAGCATTTATGGGCAGAGGACCTTAAATTCTCTTAAGGTGTGGATATGGAGCCCACTGAAAGTGAGGACGCGTAGCCCTCTAAAGGCGAGGGCGTGCAGCCCTACGAAGGTGAGGGCGTGCCGCCCTCTGAAGGCGAGGACGTGTAGTCCTTGGAGGGGGAGGAAATGTAGTCCTCTAAAGGCGAGGGCGTGTAGCCGTCTGAAGGGGAGGACGTGTAGTCCTATGAAGAGGAGGACGTGTAATCCTCTGAAGAGGAGGACGTGTAGCCCTCTGAAGGTGAGGGCGAGCAACCCTCTGAAGACGAGGACGTGTAGCCCTCTGATGGAGAGGACGTGTAGTCCTCTGAAGGTGAGGGCGTGCAGCCCTCTAAAGGCGAGGGTGTGTAGCCCTCTGAAGGTGAGGGTACTAGTACCCAAGGGTCCACCCTTATGAGAAGGCAAGAGATTGACTCAAGGAGAGGGCCGATCATCCCAAATTCAAAAGATTGGACATTAGATGTAGGAAATCTATGCAGTTAACATGATTTTTAGGGATGCAGATGCATGCAACCTTTGTCATGAAATTTGGTAAATGCGGACTTTGTTAGACAAGTGGCCTCAGATATCTTAAGAAGGGGGGGGGGTTGAATTAAGATATTACAAATTATTTCCCCAATTAAAAATTCTCTTTAACTTTCTATTCAAGTTATAAATTCCCTTAATAATGAATTTCTTAAATAATGATTCAAAAGAACAATTTGAATATGAATATAAAACAATAATAAATAAAGGAGTTTAAGGGAAGAGAAAGTGCAAACTCAGATTTATACTGGTTCAGCCACACCCTTGTGCCATCGTCCAGTCCCCAAGCAACCCGCTTGAAAGTTCCACTATCTTGTAAATTCCTTTTACAAGTTCTAAACACACAAGGACAATCCTTCCTTTGTGTTTAGAATCCTTTCACAACAACAGACCCTCGGTCTCTTAATCCCTTTTCAGAATAAAGAAGAAGAGAAGAAGAAATCTCTCTTGAAAGAGATAAATTGAACAATTTGAGCACTCAAATAATTCCTTATTGAATCACAAGTGTTTTGGCCAAGGAATTTGTAAGAGGATAAAACGATTTTTCTTTTTAAGAGGATAAGACCTTTTTGTTTTGAAAAACTCTTGTCAAATTCGTCTCTCAAGTCACATATATATAAGCCTTTGATGGACATTTAAGAAACAGATAAAAAGATGTGACTGTTGAGAATGTTTTCTGAAAAATTCCTCTGGTAATCGATTATAGTATGTGTGTAATCGATTACACGCTTTAAAATTTGAATTAAAACGTTCAGAAACTGTTGGTAATCGATTACCATATATGTGTAATCGATTACACAATGCAAATTTTGAATTCAAATTTTAATAGCTATTGTAAATCAGTTTTGGCCACTGGTAATCGATTACATCCTCTGGTAATCAATTACCAGAGAGTAAATTTGTTCAAAAAGACTTTTTAACTTAAATTTCTTGGCCAAACCTTTTGCTACTTCAATTGGAATTCCCCTCCTATTTAATATACCCTTTCTAAGACTAGAGACTTGTCTTGATTATCCATCTTGAATATCTTTAATTTCTTTGTCTTGAATAAAGCTTTGAGACGCATGTGAAACTTTGGCATCATCAAAACATTCAGCTTTATCCTTTGTCTACAGACTTCATATGAAACAATGCAATGTAATGGAAAGTTGTACAATGTTCATGACATTCTTTCCCTATTTTCTGATTTTGATTTTGATTTAAATTTTTTGGAAAACACAGGTTGATTGTCCTTTTGAAAAAGGTGATAATTCATGCAACCTCATCCTATCTTTTGCAAATCTCTCTGGGAACTCCCTCAGAGTGTATGTTCTGTTTGATTTAGTCACTTGACCATTTTGGAGTGACGGCAATGGAGTCGTTTTGATGTTTAATCAATCCATTGAAATTCCAGGATTTGTCCCCCCCCCCTTTTTTTGTTTAAAAACATCGACGGGTGAGAAATTTTTATTTGCCCCTAGACTCGCTTGAGGCTCATGCACGGTGCCCCTCATTGCCCTAGTGTAGGGCTTTGAGGTATCAATCATCGTCTTTCGTCATGATCTTGTAGCTGGGAACCTATTGGGTGAGAACTTCTAATCTGCCCCTAGGTTCGCTTAAGTTTTATGCATGGTGCCTTTCATTGCCCTAGTGTAGGGCTCTGAGGTAACCATCGTTGTTTTGTTTTCACAACCTTGTAGCAAGGAAGAATGAAAGAAGCGACTGATTCTCAAAAAGGGCTTTCAAGGACGAGAAACAGTCGAAGGATTTTTCAATTGACGGATTAAGTCAAATGACTCCTATTCTTGATAACTCACTTCTCTCTCAAAAAGACAAACTTTCAGGAATGATAAAATGAGCTCACATGAATGTCTATATTTTACTTGAAAACACAGTCAATCAAATGCTTTTTTCCTTTTTCTTTTTGAACTTTTTTTTGCTTTACTCGCCGTTTACGGCACCCTCACCGAATATGTAGCACGAGTAATTTCTGATTGAACGATCTTGGAAGTCCAAAACTCAGGAGCGCAGGTCGCTTGAGCAAACAAACCAAAGGCTTGCACCCACATTCTAGCGAAGATGTAATTACTAGAAGGACAAAGATGTCAAATTTATCTATTTTATTTAGCATTGTAACTGTGGTTTATAGTAATGGCATAAACTTGAAAATCATGATGAGTCATTAGAGACATCTAACAACAGCTTTCCAAATTGCCCCACGTGTGGTGTCGCTTGTCAATGTTAGGATTCACAAGCAATTCTCCTCAAATTTCAGCCAGCCTGCATTAATAGACTTTGCACCTTACGCTTCAAGGTCATACAGTGCTCAATGGAATGTCCTGGAACTCCTCCATGATATGCACATGTTGCATTCGAGTCGTATCCTCAGAAAAATGGAGGTTGAGGAACCTTGGCTGGGGTTATAGCAACCATTGAATTATCGAGTAGATATGGGAGCAAGTTAGCATATGACACCGGAATTTGGGGTGAATCCTACAGGCTTTTTGCTGCAAAATTCATTTCTTGGTTGGTGTTTTGGTTTGTGCTAAAGGTGGTGTTCATCATTGGAAGTGCGGTAGACAAGCTTTGTGGTTGATTTAGGGATGGCCTTTGTGGATGGCTGGGTGGAGGGTAACGAGAAGAGCTGATATTGGCTGAGTAATGACATTGCTGGGCTGGTGGAAAGTTTGGCCATGTAGGAATGACAGTGTCAACATGGGTTCCTTCCTCATTCTCATCCTCTTCATTTGCCCCAGTTTTCTCATTCATCAAAGCAGGATGATCAAATTTGCCTCTTTTCAGACCCGCTTCGATCCTTTTGCAGGCGAAGACCAAATCCGCAAAGCTTGAAGGTGCATACCCCACCATATTTTCATAGTAAAACACTGGTAATATGTCTACTATTATTGTGATCATCTCTTTCTTCGTCATTGGAGGTGCCACTTGAGCTGTCAGGTCTCTCCACCTTTGGGCGTATTCTTTGAAAGATTCGTGCCCCTTTTTGCACATGTTCTGTAGTTGCATCCTATCCGGAGTCATATCAGAATTGTACTGATACTGTCCAACGAAGGCAACCATTAGGTCTTTCCAAGAATGGACTTGGGAAGGTTCCAAGTTAGTGTACCAGGTAACAGCTACCCCAGTAAGACTTTCTTGGAAGAAATGTATCAGCAGTTTCTCATCTTTTGTGTATGCCCCCATCTTCCGACAATACATCTTTATATGGTTCTTGAGGTAAGTAGTCCCCTTGTACTTGTCAAAGTCTGGCACCTTGAACTTGGGAATAACCATGTTTGGGTACTAGGAACAACTCTTCTACGTCAGTAAAGGCATAATCTCTGCCTCCTTCAACGACCCTGAGCCTTTCCTCTAGATGATCCAACTTTTCCCATTCCTTCCATAATAGGAGGGATTTTACCTATTGTGGAATGCAAGGGTTGTGATTGGGGGCGAAATTGAGGGCCCTCCAAAGTGTTTTGCAGGAGTATACCACCAACTACTTGCCCTTCACTGGCATATCCGAGGCAAGGCTCGAAGTCGGCTAGATTGTGGTGGGAAATTTCATGTGTCTCCCCCATGGTTTGAGAGACATGTGCATGATGAGATTGAGGTTGTCGGCTCTCAATGAGTATAGAAGTGGAGTTATTGACATTCTCATTGGGAGTGTACGCCACATTGGGTGGTGTAAGTTGGGAGGCAAGTCATATGGTGGGAAGGCATGCTTGTTTTTGCACTAAAAGAGGGCCCCCCGTACTTCCGAACTCTTTGCCTTCCAGACCTACCATATCTGAGGTTGGATGATTT
Organism: Glycine max; assembly: GCF_000004515.6. NCBI lineage: Eukaryota > Viridiplantae > Streptophyta > Magnoliopsida > Fabales > Fabaceae > Glycine > Glycine max. The sequence goes on along the minus strand of NC_016088.4, from coordinate 17,504,614 downwards.
ATTTGGTTGAGGCCCTATGGGGCGTCGGGTTCACCTTAGCAACTGCGCTGGTAGCGGCAACTGCAATCGCATTGGTTTCCATTATCTTCTTCATGCTCATCATGGCCACCATCATTGTGGCCATTTTCTCTTTCATGGCCTCCATGTCGGCCTTCATTTGCTCTTGTACCTCCTCTACTTCACCCATTACTCTAGCTCTAGCACAGGTTTGGTAAGGGCATCGTAAAGCGTGTTCTTTTCTTTTTGATAACAATGATTAAGTTCATTTTTTTCAAGGAAAGAATGCAATGAGCAACATAACCAATGAAAAACATGGATGTATGCGAATGATGCACAGTTGAAGTATTGCGAATTTTTACGCAGGATATGGGGTTGAATCAATTTAGATTTTCAACATGGTCCATGACATCTTTGTCAAGGTAAAACTGGAAGTAACAAGGACATCAACAATCCTAAATGTGTTTGGCAGTAGACGAAGCAGCGATGTAACTCGATCCATCTTTTGCCCCAATTTTTGCAAGATGGTTACTTCCATGCTTCAACTTGACTTGATGAACCTTTTTCGTAAAAGCATGAGCTTGGTTCAACCAAATAATCCAAGGAATGGCAATTCTGATTGCCAATACTTTGACAACATTTCATAGAGATGAAAGACTCGGGAATTCGTATGCTATGCATGGAAAATGTAATTATGAGATTGAGATGCCCGAAGAAACATCATTTCCTAGTTAGCCACGTGTCGCAACCTACCCTTTTACAGGCGAGCGAGGTGAGGCTCACGGGTGCGTCTTTCATAGGATGAAAATGCGCAGAGTCGCTACCAACGTTTATTGAAAGGAAAACGTTAGAAAAACCAAAGGAAACCGGTCATGAAGAATATTCCAGATTCGGGAGTTATTTTTACGTTTGAGGAAGGTATTAGCACCTCTCACATTTGTCCCAAAGGACAATAGCCATAGATTAGAATTGTGTGAAATTATGTATCTAAACTTTTATTTCTTTTTTATTTTTGAGGTCGACAAAAGCGGGGCTCTTGCTCCTACGTACCCTCCATCGAAGAGAAAATCAGACCTACGTAGTTCTTTCGAAAGGGGCGAATCAAGTGATTCTTTTTACTTGGAAGGCGGTCATTTAAGGCGTTTGGACCTTAAAATGATCCATTTTACTTGGTGAGAAAAGCTAAGGCGTTGGACCTTTAACCATCTCACGAGGTCGACAAAAGCGGGGCTTTTGCTCCTACGTATCCTCCATCGAAGAGGAAATCAGACCTACGTAGTTCTCGCAAAAGCGGTAAAGTTATGTGTTGATTTTATGCTTTTGAACGGTCCATGTTAACCGATAAAAGCAAAGAGGACCGTTTAAGGCGTTGGACCTTAAAACGGTTTTTCAGTTATTTTTGCGGACAAAGCTTGATTTGTGAGTTGATTTTAGCCTTAGTTTCACTTTGGTTATTAGAGTCAATTCATTCAAGGAAACTTCCAAAGACAAACGTCCGATCGATTTTTTTATTATTATTTTATTTAAAGATATTTTGATTATTTTATTATTATTTTACCTCTTTTTTGGTTTCCAACGTGGTTACGGCATGACCGAACGGTCGAATTTCATTTTAACAGAAATTAACGGATGTTACAATTCAAATGATCGGTGGAAATTTATTTTATTTTTTGATTAGACAAGAAAATGACTTAAAGAAATGACTAAAGCACGTCAAAAGGGGGTACGAAAAGTAAATGAAATGAAAATAAAAGTACGCGAAACAAGTGGGGACCACCCAGGGTACATAGAATGAATTAAAAAGTTTGATTTCGGGAACTTACCGGTTGAAGACCAAAGAACGAATGAAAGACGGCGGAAAATCTTCATGGATTTGCTTACGAAAGCGTCTCGGACGAGTTACGGAAGCGCCTCGACTTGGATTTTTTTCACGGAAACGATTTTTTTCACTAATTTCAAGTGATCCCAAGATACCAGGAGGACTAAACGTTTTTCTTCTTCACTCCTCCCCCTATTTATAGGAAAATGAGGGAGGAGCTTGCCACCCAGCTCGCCCAGGCGAGCTAGGTTGCTTCCTCCAAAAGCAACCGCCTTCTGGAGGAACATCTTGGAAGGCCCAAGTGGGCCTGGTTGCTATTTGCACTCCCCTGTTTACTAAATTCACCCCCTACCTTTTTTGCTGATTCTTTTTCCATAACGTTACAGAAATTTACGAATTCCATAACGATACTTGTTTTCCTTCTGTAATGTTACGGAACCTTACAGATCACGTAATCATCCCCTTTTTGGCTTTTGGAATGCTACGGAACCTCATGGATTGCGTAACAATGCTTCCTTTTGATTTCTGGCATGTTACGGAATTTCATGGATTGCGTAACAATGCTTCCTTTTGATTTCCGGCATGTTACGGAATTTCATGGATCGTGCAACTATGCTCTCTTTTGACTTCTGGTACGTTATGGAACTTTACGTATTGTGCAACAATGGGTCCCAAGTACCTCGAAGCGGTCAAGCAAAGGTTGCATGTCATCAAACAATGGTCCCGGACGAAATTAGGGTATGACACCATGCATTAGGTACCATGCTCAATCATTTTGTTTTTAAGTGAAATGGGTTTGTGATCCCAACATGGTTGGTTCATGGTACCGAACATATGCAACTAAGAATGCATCATGAATTTTCATGCTTCCATTTTTTTGTTTTTGTTTTGCAGAGGAAAATGCAAGGATCATACATGAGCAAACATGAAAACAAAAGGTATGCAAAAAACATGTTAGATGCATATGCATGGTGATGAAATGACTTATTCAAAATGCAATACATGAAATGATAAGTGACAACTGTAGGAACGACACGTCCATTACGATGCCATGAAGAGATGCTTATGCGATGCATGATATGAATGCATTTACGGACACGAGAGCCCGGAAAATCATCTCTTCTTACGTGCACATTTGGGGGTGCAGTGCCCCATGTGTGTAGTTAAGAAGGTGATATGGATCTTTCGGCTTCCCATGACAAAAGACAAGAACAACATACAATGCGGGCATGACGACATGATGCAGATGCGTAAAAGCATAACACGGGGATGTACATAGTATGGCAATATCTACAAATAATCATACAACAAAGGCATACATGACATTTAGGCTATATGCATGACAATGTTTAAAAGGCACGCAGCGTGTTTGCTTCGTGCTCCCATTTTAAGGACCTAAACGGGAGGAACTAAAAGGCTTTTAGTGATAATTCCCAATGTGGTCATATCTCTCTTGATGGTTTCTAGAGGTATCTTTCCCTTCGAAAAAAACATACTGCGGCAGTATGGACTACCAGCAACAATATGTTATCAAAGAGAAAAACTCTAGAAGAGGGTTCACTGTTATCAAGCAAGTCAGAGACCCAGCATGACCACAGATTCACCTCCACTCCTTATGTTCCCATGGACCCGGGTATAGGGCCCATTTTCAACTCACCGTGTGTACAAATAGTGTTGGTGTTTGTGTGCATTAAATGAATAAATATCTATCTCATGCATACATTTCAAAAAACACACTAAAAGCATCGAAGAGTTATATACAAGAACGTAAGACAAATAAAAGGAAACCGACAAAAGAGGAAGTCATGATATTGCATGAGATTAGAAGGCCTAACTCTCTAAAAATAGTCTCCAGTGGAGTCGATAACTGTCGCAACCTACCCTTTAGCAGGAGGGCGACGCGGGGCTCGTGGGTGCGTCTTCCAAGAAAGGAAAATGTGCGGAGTCGCCACCAACGTTTATTCGAGGAAAACGTCGAAAAAACCAGAAAGGTGTGGTCTACTAACTTTAAGTGTGAAAGGTTCGGGAGTTGCTTCTACGCACGGGGAAGATATTAGCACCCCACGCGTCCATCACAAGGGACGACATCCTTAAATCAAATGTGCAAATATGACTTCAAAATGTTTTATTTTCCCTTTTTATGTCTTTTTGTGTTTTTATGCGTTTTATGTTTTTAATTTTGGTGTGGTCGACAAGGGTGTTTCCCTCGCTCCTACGTATCCTCAATTGCGATGAGAAAATCAGACCTACGTAGTTCTTTGAGAACTGAACGTTGGTTAAGTTGTTTTTATCCTTTTTTTGCAAGATATATTTTGACTAAACAAAAGGTCATTTAAGGTGTTTGACCATTAAACGATCTTTTGATTTTCGGAAAGGAGAGAAACGTTAAGGCGTTGGACCATTAATGATCTCTTGGTTTTGAAAGGAGAGAAACGTTAAGGCATTGGACCATTAATGATCTCTTGGTTTTTGAAAGGAGAGAAACGTTAAGGCGTTGGACCATTAACGATCTCTTGGGGTGGTCGACAAAAGCGGGGCTTATGCTCTTATGTATCCTCAATTGCAATGAGGAAATCAAACCTACGTAGTTCTTGCAAAAGCGGTAAAGTCATGGGTTGATTTTATGCTTTTGAACGGTCCATGTTAACCGATAAAAGCAAAGAGGACCGTTTAAGGCGTTGGACCTTATAACGGTTCTAAGTGACTTTGCGGACAAAGCTTGATTTGTGAGTTGATTTTAGCCTTAGTTTCACTTTGGTTATTAGTCAATTCATTCAAGGAAACTTCCAACGAAAAACGTCCGATTGATTTTTTTGATTATTTTATTCAAAGATATTTTGATTATGTTATTATTATTTTTCAAGATATTTAGATTATTTTATTATTATTTTGCCTTTTTTTTGTTTAACCGTGGTTACAGTGTGAACGACCGATTAGATTTTATTTTAACAGTGATTAAACGAGATTACAACACAAATGATTGGTTGAAATTCATTTTATCATTTATTAGGTGAGAAAACGGCTTAAGTAAACAGTTAAAAGCTCGTTAAAGCGGAAGAAAAGAAAACTGAAAGTAAGAGAAATTAAAGTGAAAGTACAAAAAACAAGTAGGGACCACTAAGGGTGCATAGAATGAATTGGAAGATTCGATTTCGGGAACTTACCGGTTGAAGATTGAAGAATGACGAAGAACGAACGAAGAATGGTGAAGAACGATGAAGAATTTCCACAGAATCTCTTACGGAAGCGTTACGGAAGTACTTCGACTCGATTTTTCTTCACGAAAACGTGCTTTTTGCCAAAAATAGCCGAAATGCATAGCCAAGGGGTTTTTTTGAATATTTTTGAAACAGCCCCCCTCCCCTATTTATAGGGAAAAAGAGAGGTGCTTGCCGCCCGAGACTTAATGAAGAAGATTTCTAAGCGCACCCGAATTACTAAGTTCACCCCCCTTTTCGTATTTTACGAAAAAGTTACGGAAGCCTTACGGAAGTGTTTCGGATTTGATTTTCATCTTTTTTTTCTCTTCCCTTTCACCAATGTTAAGTGAAATATGCTTACCCAAGGTTTATGGAAATTTTACGGAAGCATTACGGAAGCCACGGAAGCCCCGGAAACCATTTTTCAAAAACGTGGAGGAGCATGCCGCCCAGTTGCTTCCTCCTTAAGCAACCCAACTTCCAAAATGTTCCGGAAGAGCCTAGACTCGAATTGCTATTTACACCCTTATCTTGATAAGTTCACCCCCCCCCCCCCAATTTTTGTGTTTTTGGTTGTTTTCTTTCTGAAATCTCATGAAACTTTACGGATTCCGTAATGACATCCATTTTTCTTTCGAAATGTTGTGGAACTTTACGGATTGTGCAACAATGCTTCTTTTTGACTTTTGGAATGTTGCGGAGCTTTACGGATTGCGCAACAATGCTTCTTTTTGACTTCCAGAATGTTGCTGTCATACCCTAATTTCGTCCGGGGACCGTTGCTTGATGACATGCGACCTTTCTTTGGTCCTTGTGAGGTGTTTGGCACCCATCATTAGGCAATTTGTGAAATTCCAGGACATGCCGGAAAACCAAAAAAATATTGATGCACAATCCGTAAGTTTCCGTGATACACCGGAAATCAAATGGAAGCATCATTGCATAATTAAGTGAGATTCCGTAAGTCAAAAAGGGGATGATTATGTAATCCGCAAGGTTGTGTAACATTACGGAAAGAAAACAAGTATCGTTACGAAATTCGTAAGTTTCCGTAACTTTACGAAAAAAGAATCACCAAAAAAAGCAGAGGGAGGTGTACTTAGTAAAAATGGGGGTGCAAATAGCACCCAGGCCCACTTGGGCCCTCCAGAATATTCCTCCAGAAGGCTGTTGCTTCTAGAGGAAGCAACCTGGCTCGCCTGGGCGAGCTGAGCTCGCCTGGGCGAGCTGGGCGGCAACCACCTCCCCTATTTTGCTATAAATAGGGGAGGAAGTGAAGAAGAAAAGGGTTCAGCCCCTTAGGCACTTCTCTCTCTTTCGAATTTGCTTGGAAAAATTGTTTCCGTGAAGAAAATCTAAGCCGAGGCGCTTCCAAAACGTTTCCGTAACGTTTTCCGTGAAGAATTTCGCAAAGGTTTCAACCGTTCTTCGACGTTCTTCATTCGTTCTTCATCGTTCTTCGATCTTCAACGGGTAAGTACCTCGAACCAAGCTTTTCGATTCATTCTATGTACCCATGGTGGTCCACATTGTGTTTCGTGTATTTTTATTCTCATTTCATTTACTTTTTATAGCCCCTCTTGACGTGCTTAAGCCTTTTTATTTAAGTCATTTCTCGCTTAACTTAAAAATAAAATAAATTTCCACCGAACGTTTGAATCGTATTATCCGTTAACTTCGGTTAAAATGAATTCCGATCGTTCGGTCGTGCCGTAACCACGTTGGAAATCAAAAAGAGGTAAAAAAAAATAATATAATAATCAAAAAAACATCTTTTAGGTAAAATAAAGCGGAAAATCAATCGGACGTTTTTCTCTTTGGGATTTCTCATTCTTAACCGAATTGACTAATAACTAAAGTGAAACTAAGGCTAAAATCAACTCGCCTAGTCAAGCTCGTCCATCAAAATAGGTTTTTGAAGTTTATCATTTCAATTTCTTACTAAGTAAATGGATCGTTTTTCAAGGTCCAACGCCTTAAAATGATCCCCTTAAATAAAAAGAATCACTTGATAAGCAAGAACTACGTAGGTCTGATTTCCTCATCGCAATTGAGGATACGTAGGAGCAAAAGCCCCGCTTTTGTCGACCACCCCAAGAGATCGTTAATGGTCCAATGCCTTAACATTTCTCTCCTTTCAAAAACAAGAGATCGTTAATGGTCCAACGCCTTAACGTTTCTCTCCTTTCAAAATCAAAAGACCGTTTAATGGTCCAACACCTTAAATGACCTTTTGTTCAATAAAAACATATTTTGCAAAAAAAGACAAAAACAACTTAACCAAACACTTTGTTCCAAAAGAACTACGTAGGTCTGATTTCCTCATCGCAAATTGAGGAATACGTAGGAGCAAAGGGAACACCCTTGTCGACCACAAAAAGAGAAAAAATATAAAAAGGGTATAAAGGATATAAGGAAATAAAAGGGAACATAAAAATCAAAGTCACGTTTGCACAATTCGATTAAAGGCTGCCGTCCCTTGGGACGGACGTGTGGGGTGCTAATACCTTCCCCGTGCGTAAATACAACTCCCAAACCTTTCACTTAAAAGTTCGTAGATCGCGTCTTTTCCGGTTTTTCCGACGTTTTCCTCAAATAAACGTTGGTGGCGACTCTGCGCGTATTCCTTTCGTGGAACACGCATCCCGCGAGTCTCGCGTCGCCCTCCCGCCGAAGGGTAGGTTGCGACAGTTGGCGACTCCGCTGGGGACTGTTTTTAGAGAGTTAGGCCATTTAATTTTGTGCAATGTTTTACCATGACTTATCCCTTTGTTCGTTTCCCTTCATTATGTTCTTGTGTGTATAAGCTCTTTATTGCTTTTAGTGCGTTTTAAAATGTATGCATAAGGTAAATATTTATTCATTTGATGCACACAAACACCAACACTATTTGCACACACTGTGAGTGAAAAAGGGCCCTATACCCGGGTTCATGGGAACATAAGGAGCGGAGGTGAATCTGTGATCATGCTAGGTCTCCGACTTGCTTGATTACAGTGAACCCTCATCTAGAGCTTTTCTCTTTGAAAACTTATTGTTGCTAGTAGTCCCTACTGCTACAATATGTTCTTCAAAGAGGATAATACCTCTAGAAACCATCAAAAGAGACATGACTACCTTGGGGGTTATCACTAAATGCCTAGTTAGTTCTCTCCCTTATAGGTCCCTTAAATAGGGGCACGAGCAAACACGCTGCGTGCCATTTTTCACACTGCCATGCATAAGTATCATATACCCTTTTGCTTATGTTCAGTGAATATTGTCATACTATGTACATTCCCGCATTGTGTCTTTTGCATAGGCATCGCATATGGGTTCTGTCTTGATCCCTTGTATAAACAAACCAACGGAGGGTCCGTGTCGCCTTCTTAAAAACGTACGTTGGGGCACTTTGCTACCCCTAGACGTTGTGTCTAAGAAGGGGATGAATTCCCCGGACCCCCGCATTCCTAGATTGCATCTGTGTTATATGCATTCCTTCATGCATTCATCCATTCCACCCATAGATATCGGAGTTTTGATTTGCACCAGCTTTTGTCTCACTTTAGCAAGCATGGGAACAAATCAAACCGGCAAGAGGTTCTACCAAGTCAAGGTTAAAAGCTTAGATACCACCAGCATCAAGGAATTAGGGCGGTTGATGGACCTCTCCAAATGCAAGCTTTCCGCAAGACTTACGGAAAGATCATAGAGTTGACCTTAGCAGAGGTATCCATAGAAGCCATTGCATCACTCACCCAATACTATGACCAGCCTTTGAGATGCTTCACATTCGGAGACTTCCAATTAGTACCAACCATTGAAGAATTTGAGGAAATTCTAGGATGTCCTCTCGGGGGAAGAAAACCATATCTTTCATCCGGGTGTCTCCCCTCTTTGAGCTGAATTGCAACTGTGGTCAAGGATTCAGCAAGAGGTTTGGACCGCATAAAACAGACTCGGAACGGCATAGCGGGCCTACCACAGAGGTACCTAGAAGACAAGGCGAGGGGTACGGCCAATCAAGGAGATTGGGTCCCGTTCATGGATGTGTTAGCTTTGCTAATTTTTGGGGTCGTCCTCTTTCCAAACGTGGATGGTTTGGTGGACCTAGCAGCAATCGACGCTTTCCTTGCCTACCACCATAGCAAGGAAAGTCCGGTGGTAGCTGTCTTGGCAGATCTATTTGACACATTTGACCGAAGGTGCGAAAAGAGCAGCGCACGGATCATCTGTTGCTTGCCCGCCCTCTGTGTTTGGTTGGTTTCGCACTTGTTCCAACAAGACACAAGACATCCATGTCCGCTCCTGAGTCATCGCTCGTGTACTGAAAAGAGGAGAATAGATTGGGACCAGCTTTTTGGCCGGGATAGGAGGTAGAACAATCAGTTGGTTCCCCCGATGGAAGGAAGGAAAAGAAGGAGTCCTTTTCTCATGTGGAGGATACCCAAACATTCCGCTGGTAGGAATGAGGGGTTGTATTAACTACAATCCCGCGCTCGCTATAAGACAACTATGGTACCCCATGAGGGGAGCACCGACGAAAGAAAGCATGTCTCCTTTCCTTGTGAGGGATTTCGGCGCACAAAATTCCAAAACTATACAAAAAATCCATAAGGCATGGGAAACCCCGTTAAGGAAAGATCAAGAACTTAGAGGCATTCGTAATGGCATCATTGGTGGCTACCAGGAATGGCTGAAAGTTCATATACGAGGTTTAGATTGGCTCGCCAAGTTAAAAGTCGTCAGCGAAGAGAGTTTTGAAGCACCGGAAGAGGACGAAGAAGTCCAAGCTCTCAAAAGCGAGTTAGGAAAGGCGAAACTTGCCAAGGAGAAGTTCAAGTTGGCCGCTACACACATTCGGAAGGAGTGTGCCGGGTTACGGGAAGAGAATGCAATTACCGCAAGAGCCCTTGAGCAAGAGACCAAGAGGGCTCGCAAGGAAGAGTATGGCCGGAATAAATTTCGCGGAGCTCTATGGGGTAGCAATAGTGAACTCAAGCTGCGAAGGGAAGAGAGGGACCAGTCGCGAGCACATAGCATGGTTCTGAAAGAGGAGTTAGTTGCTTGTTCAAGGTCCAAAAGAAGCTTGTCTCAGCGTTTATGCGAGACGGAGACCAACATGCTAGCTATCATCGCCAAGTACCAAGAAGAGTTAGGTCTAGCTACGGCCCACGAGCATAGGATCGCGGACGAGTATGCTCAAGTATACGCGGAAAAAGAGGCTAGAGGAAGGGTGATCGACTCTTTACACCAAGAGGCAACCATGTGGATGGATCGATTTGCTCTTACCTTGAACGGGAGTCAAGAACTTCCCCGCTTGTTAGCCAAGGCCAAGGCGATGGCAGACACCTACTCCGCCCCCGAAGAGATTCATGGGCTTCTCGGTTATTGTCAGCATATGATAGACTTAATGGCCCACATAATTAGAAATCGTTAGGAAACTTGTATGGTCTCTCAGACCTTGACTAGATACGACTTTCTTTTTGAAATAAAATGAGTTGGTCCCATGTTTCTACTCCAAAAGCTTGTGCAAATCAAAACACTCCTACATTTCATCTCTAGCATGCATTTTCTTTCTTTCTTTACCCACTCCTCACGTTTGGTTTTTTAGGGAAAAACACCATAACTAAACGCGCCACAAGGCATCCCTATCGCACCAGATCCAAATCTAGAACGATGGGTGATCAAGAGGAGACACAGGAACAGATGAAAGCCGACATGTCGACTCTGAAAGAACAAATGGCCTCCATGATGGAGGCCATGTTAAGTATGAAGCAGCTCATAGAGAAGAACGCGGCCACCGCTGCCGCTGTCAGTTCGGCTGCCGAAGCAGACCCGATTCTCTTGGCAACTGCGCACCATCCTCCCTCGAACATAGTAGGAGGGGGAAGGGACACACTGGGGCACGATGGCAGCCCTCACCTGGGATACAACCGAGCGGCTTACCCTTATGGATTGCCGCCCAACTACTCACTACCCGTCTTGCAAGAAGATGCGGGCCACATTGCTTCTCCCGTCCTTGAAAGAGAGCCTCCTCAACAGCCCGACGAAGTCCACAAAGACACTCAAGACTATGCTCGAAGGGATGTCGAGTTCTATCCCCCGATCCCCGAAGGGCCGGCACCAGGCACGTTGCTTCAACCCAACATCGTGGCATCACCAATAGTTTTGTCCACGGAAGGACCGCCCCCAGCAACTGAAGAAAGGAGGAAGCTCGATCTCCTTGAGGAAAGATTGAGGGCCGCGGAAGGATTTGGGGACTATCCGTTCGCAGACATGACGGATCTTTGCTTAGTACCCGATGTTGTTATTCCCCCGAAGTTCAAAGTGCCGGACTTCGACAAGTATAAAGGGACGACTTGTCCCAAAAACCATCTCAAGATGTACTGCCGTAAGATGGGCGCCCACTCTAAGGATGAAAAGCTATTAATACACTTCTTTCAAGATAGCTTGGTCGAAGCCGCGGTAGTGTGGTACACTAATTTGGAAGCTTCCTGTATCCGTACTTGGAAGGATCTGATTACTGCCTTCCTAAGGCAGTATCAGTACAATTCTGATATGGCTCCCGACCGCACTCAACTGCAGAATATGTTCAAGAAAGAGGGTGAAACCTTTAAAGAATATGCGCAGCGGTAGAGGGATTTGGCGGCACAAGTAGCTCCTCCCATGGTTGAGAGAGAGATGATCACCATGATGGTAGACACTCTGCCAGTGTTCTACTATGAGAAGTTAGTAGGTTACATGCCATCCAGCTTTGCGGATCTGGTATTTGTCGGGGAAAGAATCGAGGTAGGATTGAAAAGAGGAAAGTTTGATTACGTTTCCTCCACAAATGCGAATGCCAAAAGAATCGGGGCAACAGCGGCAAAAAGGAAGGAAAGAGATGCCCATGCCGTCTCTTCAACACCCGCGTGGGTCAAACCCCAGCAAACGCCTCATGGTACCCATCAGTACGCGCAACATCACCCGAGCTTCTCGGCTCATACCGGGAACGCCTCTAGTTCAACACCAGTACAGCCTAAGGCACCCACCCAGAGGGAAGCTCCCCAAGTTCCAACTCCAAACACGACTCGCCCGGCCGGTAATTCCAACACGACAAGGAATTTCCCTCCGAGGCCATTTCCGGAATTCACCCCACTCCCAATGACGTACGAAGACCTTTTGCCATCCCTCATCGCCAATCATTTGGCCGTGGTAACTCCCGGAAGGGTCCTCGAACCCCCTTTCCCGAAGTGGTATGACCCTAACGCAACCTGCAAGTACCACGGGGGTGTCCCGGGGCATTCCATTGAAAAATGTTTGGCCCTTAAATACAAGGTCCAACATTTAATGGATGCTGGATGGCTGACTTTCCAAGAGGATCGGCCCAATGTGAGAACCAACCCGCTCGCCAATCATGGAGGGGGAGCAGTTAACGCCGTCGAGTCCGATAGGCCGCACAGGTCTAAACCTTTAAGGGATGTGGCAACCCCTAGGAGGTTTATCTTTGAGGCCCTACAAAAAGGAGGTGTGATTCCCCATAGTGGGTGTAAGGAGGATTCCTGTTTGCTACATTCTGGCGAGTTGCATGACATGGAGAAGTGTTTGGGAGTAGAGGAATTGTTACAACGGATGATAGATCAAGGTCGACTGGAAGTCGGCAGTGAAGGAAAAGAAGAGCAGCATATATGCATGCAGTCTACGGAGGGGAGCAGTGTTGCGAAGCCCAAACCCTTGGTGATATACTTCACTAAAAGCGCAGCTTCGCAAAAGCCCGGACACCCCTTAGTAGCCAAACCTGTTCCTTTCCCGTACCAAAATAGCCACGCAGTCCCGTGGAGATATACACCTCCGAGGGAGAAGGAAGAAGAAGCCACTGACGTCAGCTCGCTGTCAGCTAAAGTAACAAATATCACGGGATTGAGTGGTGTGACCCGTAATGGTCGTGTGTTCGCGCCTCCGGACCTACCAGTCCAACCCGCGGACGTCAAGGGAAAAGGAAAAGTGGTGGAGGAACAAGATGGCGAAGCACCCCACGCTTCGAATAAAGATATTCCGGCAAAGGGCCCCCCAAAGAAAAAGGATGGTAAAAAGGAGGCATCGCTAGAGGAAGCCAGCGAGTTCCTCCGGATAATTCAGCAGAGCGAATTCAAGGTTATCGAACAGCTCAACAAAACCCCGGCTAGGGTCTCGCTGTTGGAGTTACTTATGAGCTCCGAGCCTCATCGGGCTCTGCTAGTAAAAGTTCTGAACGAGGCCCATGTGGCCCAAGATATCTCAGTAGAAGGTTTCGGAGGGCTGGTCAACAATATCACTGCCAACAACTATCTTGCCTTCGCCGAAGAAGAAATCCCCGCCGAGGGGAGAGGGCATAATAAGGCTTTACACGTATCAGTCAAGTGTATGGACCATATCGTAGCCAAGGTGCTCCTCGATAATGGTTCCAGTTTAAACGTGATGCCTAAAAGCACTTTGGAGAAGTTACCATTCAATGCTTCCCACTTAAAGCCGAGTTCAATGGTGGTTCGTGCCTTCGACGGCACTCGCCGAGAGGTTAGGGGAGAGATCGATCTCCCAGTACAAATAGGCCCTCACACCTGTCAAGTCACCTTCCAAATAATGGATATTAACCCCCCCTACAGCTGTCTGTTAGGGCGCCCGTGGATCCACTCAGTGGGAGTTGTGCCCTCTACGCTCCACCAAAAGTTGAAATTCGTAGTGGAGGGGCACTTGGTCATCGTGTCAAGCGAGGAAGACATCTTGGTAAGCTGCCCATCCTCTATGCCTTATGTGGAAGCCGCAGAAGAATCGTTAGAAACCGCTTTCCAGTCTTTTGAGGTGGTCAGCATTTCCTCCGTGGACTCCCTCTCTGGGCAACCTTGTCTGTCCGATGCAGCAGTAATGATGGCCCGAGTTATGTTGGGGAATGGTTATGAACCTGGGATGGGTTTAGGCAAAGACAACGGCGGCATAACTAGCCTGATAAATACCCAAGGAAATCGTGGGAAGTATGGTTTAGGCTATAAGCCCACTCAGGCAGACATGAAAAGAAGCATCGCGGGAAGGAAGAATAGTGGTCAAAGCTCGTGTTGGAGACAAGAAAGTGAAGGAAGCCCGCCCTGCCACATAAGTAGAAGCTTTATAAGCGCGGGTCTGGGAGACAAAGGTCAAGTGGTCGCGATATACGAAGATGATGTTCCGAGTACATTAGATTTGGTACAACCATGCCCTCCTGATTTCCAGCTGGGAAATTGGCGAGTGGAGGAATGCCCCGGCATTTACGCAACGAGCATAATGTAAACCTTTACGGTTTTAAAAGCTCTATAGTTGGGCCTAGGCTTTAGAGTTTTTCCTTTCGTTAAGGCTTTGTGTCTTTTGTTTTTGAATTTATAATACAAGGATCTTTCTTCATCTGTTCCTACGTCTCTACCCATTCTCATTCATTTGCATGTTTACTTCTTTTTCTGAAACGGCAGATCCGATGACGAGTCCCCCGAAGGTACTAATACCTGGGACCCGCCTATCGACTTCGAGCAAGAAATGAATCAAACGGAAGATGAAGGAAACGAGGATGTGGGACTTCCCCCAGAATTAGAAAGAATGGTCGCCCATGAGGACCAAGAAATGGGGCCTCATCAAGAAGAAACAGAGCTGGTAGACTTAGGAATTGGCAGTGGAAAGAGGGAAGTAAAGATAGGTACAGGTATTACTGCACCTATCCGTGAAGAATTAATAATCCTGCTAAAAGACTACCAAGACATCTTTGCTTGGTCATACCAAGATATGCCCGGTTTGAGTTCTGACATTGTACAGCACCGATTACCTCTAAATCCCGAGTGTTCCCCGGTAAAACAGAAACTGAGAAGGATGAAGCCCGAAACATCCTCGAAGATAAAAGAAGAAGTGAAGAAGCAATTTGACGCTGGATTTCTGGCCGTCGCTCGGTATCTAGAATGGATTGCCAACATCGTACCAATTCCTAAGAAAGATGGGAAAGTACGAATGTGTGTGGATTATCGGGACCTGAATCGGGCCAGTCCCAAGGACAATTTTCCTTTACCACACATCGATATCCTCGTAGATAACACGGCCAATTTCGCTTTATTTTCCTTCATGGAAGGTTTCTCTGGTTACAATCAGATAAAGATGGCGCCCGAGGATATGGAAAAGACTACTTTCGTCACCCTGTGGGGGACGTTCTGTTACAAGGTGATGTCCTTTGGACTCAAGAATGCCGGGGCAACTTATCAACGGGCCATGGTAGCTTTGTTCCATGATATGATGCATCAAGAGATCGAGGTCTACGTGGACAACATAATTGCTAAATCTAAATCCGAGGAAGAACACCTTGTCAACCTGCGGAAGTTGTTCGAAAGGCTTAAGAAATATCAATTAAGGTTGAACCCCGCTAAGTGTACCTTTGGGGTCAAATCAGGGAAATTGCTTGGTTTCGTTGTAAGCCAGAAAGGGATAGAGGTAGACCCCGAAAAGGTGAAGGCTATCCTTGAGATGCCAGAACCCCGTACAGAGAGGCAAGTCCGAGGTTTCCTGGGACGCTTGAATTATATTGCCAGATTCATATCGCAGCTCACCGCCATTTGTGAGCCGTTGTTCAAACTCTTGGAAGGATCAAAAAGTGCCTTATGAATCCTCCCGTGCTTATGCCACCAGTACCTGGAAGGCCCCTCATTTTGTACATGACAATCTTGGACGAATCAATGGGGTGTATGCTGGGGCAACATGACGAATCCGGGAAGAAAGAGCGCGTTGTTTACTACCTAAGTAAGAAGTTCACGACCTGTGAGATGAATTACTCCTTGCTCGAAAGAACGTGTTGTGCTTTAGTATGGGCATCCCATCGCCTAAGGCAGTATATGCTGAGCCATACTACCTGGTTGATATCCAAAATGGACCCGGTTAAGTACATCTTTGAAAAGCCAGCTCTCACGGGACGAATCGCCCGGTGGCAAGTCCTGCTATCCGAGTTTGATATAGTCTACGTCACCCAAAAGGCGATAAAAGGAAGCGCCTTAGCAGATTATTTGGCTCAACAGCCTCTTAACGATTACCAGCCCATGCATCCTGAATTCCCGGATGAGGACATCATGGCCTTGTTTGAGGAAAAATTGGACGAAGATCGGGACAAATGGACCGTATGGTTTGACGGAGCGTCAAACATTCTAGGTCATGGCGTTGGGGCAGTGTTGGTCTCTCCGGACAATCAATGTGTACCTTTCACAGCCAGGCTAGGATTCGACTGCACCAACAACATGGCCGAATATGAAGCATGTGCCCTAGCCGTCCAGGCAGCAATTGACTCCAATGTCAAACTACTCAAGGTGTACGGCGACTCAGCATTGGTAATCCATCAGCTGAGAGGGGAATGGGAAACTAGAGATCCCAAGCTAATACCCTACAAAGCCTATATCAAGGAATTGGCTAAGACCTTTGATGAGATCTCCTTCCATCATGTTCCCAGCGAGGAAAATCAAATGGTGGATGCACTTGCTACTTTGGCGTCTATGTTCCAACTAACACCGCACGGGGATCTACCTTACATTGAATTTTGGTGTCGTGGCAAACCCGCGCATTGTTGCCAAGTAGAAGAGGAACGGGATGGAAAGCCTTGGTATTTCGACATCAAGCGATATGTCGTAAGCAAAGAATACCCGCCAGAGATTGCCGACAATGATAAGAGGACATTGAGAAGGTTGGCAGCCGGTTTCTTCATGAGCGGAAGCATACTGTATAAGAGAAATCACGACATGACACTCCTGCGGTGTGTGGATGCCAGGGAGGCAAATCACATGATCGAGGAAGTCCATGAGGGCTCGTTTGGAACACATGCCAACGGGCATGCTATGGCCAGGAAGATCCTAAGAGCAGGTTATTACTGGCTTACCATGGAAAGTGATTGTTATGTCCATGTGAGGAAATGCCACAAATGTCAAGCATTCGCCGATAATGTCAATGCTCCACCACATCCTCTGAATGTCATGTCCGCCCCTTGGCCTTTCTCCATGTGGGGAATAGATGTCATCGGGGCCATTGAGCCCAAGGCCTCGAATGGTCATCGCTTCATCCTCGTAGCGATAGATTATTTCACCAAGTGGGTCGAGGCGGCTTCATATACCAATGTCACGAGGAATGTGGTGGTCAGGTTCATTAAGAAAGAGATCATCTGCCGATATGGTTTGCCAAGGAAGATTATCACGGACAACGACACCAACCTGAATAACAAGATGATGGGGGAAATGTGCGAGGAGTTTAAAATCCAGCATCACAATTCCACACCCTACCGGCCAAAGATGAATGGAGCCGTGGAAGCGGCCAATAAGAATATCAAAAAGATTATCCAAAAGATGACCGTGTCATACAAGGATTGGCACGAAATGCTCCCATTCGCGTTACACGGTTACCGAACTTTAGTGCGAACGTCAACTGGGGCAACGCCGTTCTCATTGGTATATGGGATGGAGGCTGTGTTACCATTTGAGGTAGAAGTCCCGTCATTAAGGATCTTGGTAGAATCTGGATTAAAGGAATCAGAGTGGGCTCAAACGCGCTATGACCAGCTCAACCTCATTGAGGGTAAGCGCTTAACAGCCATGAGTCATGGGCGCATGTACCAGCAAAGAATGAAGAGTGCATTCGACAAGAAAGTACGCTTGCGCAAGTTCCATGAGGGAGACCTTGTGCTAAAGAAAATGTCCCATGCTGTCAAGGACAATCGAGGGAAATGGGCCCCGAACTACGAAGGGCCTTTTGTTGTGAAGAGGGCTTTTTCCGGAGGAGCCCTGGTGCTTACCAACATGGATGGCGAAGAGCTACCTTCACCCGTGAATTCTGATGTCGTCAAACGATATTATGCTTAGAAGCTGGGGCAATTAAGGATGTCGCTGCGTGTTCTTTATCTTTATGCGTTTTCTGGATTTCCCCCAGGGATTTCCTGTCTGTTGTACCTCTCGTTACAATCTTTCAAAGAAATGAACGTGGATTCGAGGCTTTAGTCCTCACGTTAGTTTCAAACCTTGCGTTGATTTGTGATCACCTGAGCCATTCCGCTCAGTTCATGGGATGCCCCAAGCGCTTAATTAGAATTGAACCTGATTCAACTTTCCCTAAAATTTGCTGCGTTTGAAAACATTCATGCACACGCATACGCATACGCATGCATATTGTTGTGGTAAAACAGGGGCAGGATCATCTTGAGCTACCTTCTGGGGTAGAGACAAAACATGAACAGCAGAAACCAATCAAGGTAAGACAGCGATGCGGTCAAGATTGGCCACACCAGGTTGTTTCTTACTTGCAGGTACACAGGAACAGATGGAAGTGGGGATGGGGTCATGACTGACTGATCGTCGCCCCTTTCTCCACGCTAAGCAAGCGGAGAACGTCGCTGCAAGGCAGCCCCGTATCCTTTGTATTCGCAGTTTTCTTTTACTTTTTGTTTGTTTTAAAAATAAGTAATCAATGCCTAACTCTAACTTAAGTAAGTTCAAGTTAAGCAAGACGCTAAAAGGAAGGAGGGGACATGGTTAATGTTCCTCTCAAAAAAAAAAAAATGCAGGTTAGCTCGCCTGGGCGAGCCACCCCTGCACCAAATTATAAGAATGACGAAAGGGGGGACGTTTTTGCATTCAAAAACTTCTTTTCCCCCCTTTCAAAAGCCATACCCACGGGATTGACGAGTTTGCAGCCCTAGGGTCATTATTTTTCGCATTTTTTGATTCCGTTTTGCGCTTTTGTTCATCACCAACAAGTAAGTGTTCCATCCCTAAGCTTTCTAGCTTTTCATTGGTATATTTTGATCTCCTTTTGGTGCTCTAAATTGTGGGAATGTGCTCAAATATGTGGGGCGATTTTGGTTTGTTTTCTTGCTTGATTAGGTTGAATTAGGGGTTTGTATGGGATGGCCCTAGACCTATAATGCATTTTGAAACAATGGGACATGCCACATTGTTCCTGTTCTCTTGCTATTGATGCCTAAACGCGCGCCCACCAAGTGTTCGGTGAAATGCCTCAATGGCATTAGCGCGTGACTTTTATAAGGAAACAACCCATGGGGCATTTTGGTTTGCACATATTTTCTATTTTTTGGGACATGCATTCATTCCCGAAAAAGGCTAGAGTGATTGCCCCACATATATCCTAGGCCTAGGAACCAAAGTTTTTATGCAAAAGAACACAAGAGGAGGTGCACGTTGGGTAAAGTTACCCTTTTTGGCCAGCAATCAGCTATGGGCCACGCTACAATATTTTCCCTATGCCTAGATGGTTAGGAATTTTGCTCATCATAAATGTGTAGGTTAGAATAGGTATCAAAATACCTTTGGCAATTTACACTTTGGGTATGGTAGCAAAATACTTGGATGTATGTACATATAATTTTTGGTAGTCAAAATGTCTCACAAAAATCTATAAATATGTTGCATGTTATGTAAAGGAAATACATTACAAAAATACCTTTTAATTTGAATACAATTTTAGTGAGCAAAAGAAAATATACTTGAATTTGCATGCGGCTTTAGGTAGTAAAAACACTTGAAATAAAAAAGCATGAAATGTAGCACCTTATTGTGTAGATAGTCAAGATTCATCATGAAGTTTGTGTATGTATAGGTATTAGAAATACCAAGATGTGCACGTATGCAAATTTTTGATAGCCAAAGTGCTTAGAGTATGCATGTATGTTGAATTTAGCAAAGGAAATGTGTGTGATGTAGGTAACAAATACACCTTGGAAGTACATGTAAATAAATTAGGTAACGAAGGTGCCTTGATTGTATATGGGTGCATTTTTCTTAGTTATAAGAATGTCTTGTGCAAGTGAACGTTCGTGAAGAAGTATGCGCATAAGCTTGCTCTAAATTTACATTGATGTCTGTATTTATTGGAGGGGGTTGTATGCCATTTTTGTTTTAAGGGTAGCATTTCTTGGTAAAACTAACTTTCCAAATGTTTGCCTTCGTAGGAAATGGCCCCGAGGAAGCTTGCCTCAAAGAGGTCCAAGAAGGACAAGGCGACCGAAGGAACTAGTTCCGCTCCTGAGTATGACAGTCACCGCTTTAGGAGCGCTGTACACCAGCAGCGCTTCGAGGCCATCAAGGGATGGTCGTTTCTCCGGGAGCGACGCGTCCAGCTCAGGGACGACGAGTATACTGATTTCCAGGAGGAAATAGGGCGGCGGTGGACATCACTGGTTACTCCCATGGCCAAGTTTGATCCAGAAATAGTCCTTGAGTTTTATGCCAATGCTTGGCCAACAGAGGAGGGCGTGCGTGACATGAGATCCTGGGTAAGGGGTCAGTGGATCCCGTTTGATGCCGACGCTATCGGCCAACTCCTGGGATATCCATTGGTGTTGGAAGAGGGCCAGGAATGTGAGTATGGCCAGAGGAGGAACCGGTCTGATGGGTTCGATGAGGAGGCCATCGCCCAGCTGCTATGTATACCGGGGCAGGATTTTGCCCGGACTGCTGCAGGGAGGCGAGTGCGAATCATGCGCACCAACATGACCACCCTGACCCAGATATGGATGACGTTGCTCCTCAGCAACATCCTACCCAGCGATCATAATTCTGACCTCCCCCTGCCGAAGTGTCAGCTGGTGTACGCCATCCTGACGCGGATGAGCGTCCATGTGGCTCAGTTAATCGCTGATGCCATTTATATTTTTGCAGGTATGGCGCCTACCAGGCATCCTTTGGATCCAGATAAGTCCAACAGGGCCCTGGGATTTCCCTCACTGATCACAGGACTCTGCCAGTCATTCGGAGTCCCCGTTGCACCTACCAAGGTAATTCGGCCGCCCATCACCCGGGCTTTTATTGAGAAGTACTGTACCCAGAGACAGGCTCAGGGTGATGCTCCACAGGCCGCAGGCGCACCACCACCACCTCATCAGGCTGGCCAGGCTGGGGCATTTGACATGGAGCAGTATTTACGGCATTTGGTTCGCCAGCAGGCGGCCAACCACCGAGCACATGTACACACCCATGATTGTCTGTACCAGATGAGCCTCAGCATGCAGAGCCAGGGCTTCGCTTCTTTTTCATGCCCTACTCCAGACCAGTTCAGGGCAGAGGTCGCATGGCCCGGAGATTGGCCCGAGGCCCAAGCAGGAGAGGCACCCCCAGAAGCTCCCGGCGGTGGAGAAGAGGCCCACGAGGACGAGGAGATGGCCGATTTGCTTGACTTCTTGGGAGGGAGTGGAGATACGTGACTGGGAGGTCCCCAGATTCATGTTTTCTTTCATATTTCTTTTATCATTTTTATGCTATGTTATTGTTTTGACTTGAGAGACTAATGTTTGTTTTTGTTGTTTCGATTGTCATTTGTACAGCGCATACATTTTTGTTTGGATTGTTGCGTTAGTGTTTATATATCATTACTATCAATGATGCTTGAAATTTTGGAACCGTGTAGAGTTCTTCGTTTAGGAACATCGTCAAAAAAATATATAATAAAACAAACAAAAATCATGATAAAAATAAAAATTAAAATTAAAATTAAAAAAGGGGAAAAGAGAGAAAATAAGAAAAAAAGAGTAAATAAGAAAAAAGAGCAAGTAAGAAAAAAAAGAGAGGAAAAAGAAAAGGAAAATAAGTTGTTTAGCTGAAAAATCGACATGCTTTTGAAAAGAGATGACTTCCAACTTTTCTTTGAAAAAATCACTGATCATAACTAGTTTTTGAAAAAAAATGTGTGTACACCTGAAGGGTAAACACTGTGAAATTTCCCCGGACGCCCGAAATGGACTCGGATGAATGCACAAATTGATAAAAGAACATATTTTGGAAACATTGGGTTGATTTAAAATAGAGGAAATGAATCCTGAGCCCTAGCATCACATGACCATAAAAATTTGACACTTGAGTGTCCACATAGGTGCATGCATGACCAGTTTTGCATAAAGTTTCCAAATCATCATTTTTGCATTTGTGTCATGGAAATAATGTGGGGCATCCCTTTTATCCTTGAACCAAACCAAACCCTGACATGTACCATGCCTAGCCATTCTACAAGTCTTGAGCCAAAATCCTGACTCACCATAAACCTTGACCCAGGGTGAGAATGTCAATCCTTACCCTCGGAAGCAAAAAAGAAGAGAAGGGAAATTTCCAATCAAAGAAAAAGAGAAGGAAAGTTTCCAATCAAAGGAAAAAAGGAAGCAAGGAAATTCCCAATCAAAGAGAGGGAGAAAGAAAAAAAGAAAAGAAAGAAAATTCCCAACCAAAGAATGGGAGAAAGTAAAGAAAGAAAAGAAGAAAGCTCCTGGTCAAAGAAACCAGAAGAAATGTGCAGAGAGGTCTTTAGACCGGACAATATCTGAACAATACAGAATTGTCACCAAATGAACAAAAAGAAGGAAAGGAAACCATGACCTAAAATGGTCTTCTCCCTTTAATTGCCAACCAGAATCAGTGCGCTAGCGACTTTTTCGCCCCGCACTAAACAAAAACAGAAAAGGAAAAAGCCAACAAAAAATCAAAAGCCAAAAAAAACACACAAAAGCCGAAAAACCCACTAAAAGAACCCATTCCCAAGGGAAGTCCTATTGATCCATGATCACGCATGTAATTTTTGATTTGATAGGAAATAATTTGCAAAGTCAAGTCATGACATATCTATGGTTCGGAATTAGGATGAAACACTTACCTATGCGAGATTGATACACTTTGAGTGGATTTCTTCTATTTTTGTCGAACCCAGTGTTTCCTCTAAATGGTCATTTAGAAACAAAATGCTAACATCCAAAATCTCAGATAAGGTTATGGGGAGATTTCATCAGCAGACTCTCCTTCCCCGGTAAACGTATTGTTTTTCACTCAAAAAAGCGTATGCTGCTCTAATCAGTTGGAATATTTATCTCTTTACTAAAGCATGTTTGCATTTTAGTGAAGAAAACACCGAGACTTTTTCAAGTCTCACAAGTTATCCAGAACTACGTAGGTCTGAGTTCCTCATTGGAGGATACGTAGGAGCAAGAGCCTCGCTTTTGTCGACCACACCGCCTTTTGTTTCCATGACCCAAGAGCTGGTAGCCCGCGGAGACACCTTACGGTTATCCGCACCTCGTCATTCAGTGACCCCAAGTGTGATTGACGAGCAGAGGCCAATGTGGTCATCTGCGCCCTTTCCGGAGATGTCAGCATCTTCCGATGGAGACTTTTCAAGTCTCACAAGTTATCTAGAACTACGTAGGTCTGAGTTCCTCATTGGAGGATACGTAGGAGCAAGAGCCTTGCTTTTGTTGGCTGCCCCATAATCTTTGTCATACTGACCCTGAGGTCATGTGACATGTACCCTTGTGTCATCCAGAGGCGGCGGGCCCGATGACACGCGGAGATACCTTACGGTTATCCGCACCCTTGTGTCATCCAGAGGCGGCGGGCCCGATGACACGCGGAGATACCTTACGGTTATCCGCACCCTTTTATCATCCAGAGGCGGCGGGCCCGATGACACGCGGAGATACCTTACGGTTATCCGCACCCTTTTGTCATCCAGAGGCGGCGGGCCCGATGACACGCAGAGACAAAATTTGGTCATTCTGCACCCTTGTGTCATCCAGAGGCGGCGGGCCCGATGACACGCAGAGACAAAATTTGGTCATTCTGCACCCTTGTGTCATCCAGAGGCGGCGGGCCCGATGACACGCGGAGATACCTTACGGTTATCCGCACCCTTGTGTCATCCAGAGGCGGCGGGCCCGATGACACGCGGAGATACCTTACGGTTATCCGCACCCTTTTGTCATCCAGAGGCGGCGGGCCCGATGACATGCAGAGACTGACATAGTCTTCTACACCTTTTGTTCCTCCGGGAACAACGAGTCATTTACATGCGGAAATTTTACGGTCACCCGCGACTCTCGTCAACCGAGAGGAACGAAATTAGTGTCATATCCTAATTTCGTCCGGGGACCTTTGCTTGATGACATGCGACCTTTCTTTGGTCCTTGTGAGGTGTTTGGCACCCATCATTAGGCAATTTGTGAAATTCCGGGAACAACAAGTCATTTACATGCGGAAATTTTACGGTCACCCGCGACTCTCGTCAACCGAGAGGAACGAAATTAGTGTCATACCCTAATTTCGTCCGGGGACCTTTGCTTGATGACATGCGACCTTTCTTTGGTCCTTGTGAGGTGTTTGGCACCCATCATTAGGCAATTTGTGAAATTCCGAGAACAACAAGTCATTTACATGCGGAAATTATATGGTCACCCGCGACTCTCGTCAACCGAGAGGAACGAAATTAGTGTCATACCCTAATTTCGTCCGGGTACCTTTGCTTGATGGCATGCGACCTTTCTTTGGTCCTTGTGAGGTGTTTTGCACCCATCATTAGGCAATTTGTGAAATTCCGGGAACAACAAGTCATTTGCATGTGGAAATTTTATGGTCACCCGCGACTCTCGTCAAATCGAGAGGAACAAAATTAGTGTCTTGTCTTTACTTTCCTTTTATCTCCAATAAAAGACAAGTAAAGAGGGGCAACTGTCATACCCTAATTTCGTCCGGGGACCTTTGCTTGATGACATGCGACCTTTCTTTGGTCCTTGTGAGGTGTTTGGCATCCATCATTAGGCAATTTGTGAAATTCCAGGACATGCCGGAAAACCAAAAAAATATTGATGCACAATCCGTAAGTTTCCGTGATACACCGGAAATCAAATGGAAGCATCGTTGCATAATTAAGTGAGATTCCGTAACATTCCGTAAGTCAAAAAGGGGATGATTATGTAATCCGCAAGGTTCCGTAACATTACGGAAAGAAAACAAGTATCGTTACGAAATTCGTAAGTTTTCGTAACTTTATGAAAAAAGAATCACCAAAAAAAGCAGAGGGAGGTGTACTTAGTAAAACTGGGGGTGCAAATAGCACCCAGGCCCACTTGGGCCCTCCAGAATATTCCTCCAGAAGGCTGTTGCTTCTGGAGGAAGCAACCTGGCTCGCCTGGGCGAGCTGGGCGGCAACCACCTCCCCTATTTTGCTATAAATAGGGGAGGAAGTGAAGAAGAAAAGGGTTCAGCCCCTTAGGCACTTCTCTCTCTTTCGAATTTGCTTGGAAAAATTGTTTCCGTGAAGAAAATCTAAGCCGAGGCGCTTCCAAAACGTTTCCGTAACGTTTTCCGTGAAGAATTTCGCAAAGGTTTCAACCGTTCTTCGACGTTCTTCATTCGTTCTTCATTGTTCTTCGATCTTCAACGGGTAAGTACCTCGAACCAAGCTTTTCGATTCATTCTATGTACCCATGGTGGTCCACATTGTGTTTCGTGTATTTTTATTCTCATTTCATTTACTTTTTATACCCCCTCTTGACGTGCTTAAGCCTTTTTATTTAAGTCATTTCTCGCTTAACTTAAAAATAAAATAAATTTCCACCGAACGTTTGAATTGTATTATCCGTTAACTTCGGTTAAAATGAATTCCGACCGTTCGGTCGTGCCGTAACCACGTTGGAAATAAAAAAGAGGTAAAAAAAATAATATAATAATAAAAAAAACATCTTTTAGGTAAAATAAAGCGGAAAATCAATCGGACGTTTTTCTCTTTGGGATTTCTCATTCTTAACCGAATTGACTAATAACTAAAGTGAAACTAAGGCTAAAATCAACTCGCCTAGTCAAGCTCGTCCATAAAAATAGGTTTTTGAAGTTTGTCATTTCAATTTCTTACTAAGTAAATGGATCGTTTTTCAAGGTCCAACGCCTTAAAATGATCCCCTTAAATAAAAAGAATCACTTGATAAGCAAAAACTACGTAGGTCTGATTTCCTCATCGCAATTGAGGATACGTAGGAGCAAAAGCCCCGCTTTTGTCGACCACCCCAAGAGATCGTTAATGGTCCAATGCCTTAACGTTTCTCTCCTTTCAAAAACAAGAGATCGTTAATGGTCCAACGCCTTAACGTTTCTCTCCTTTCAAAATCAAAAGACCGTTTAATGGTCCAACACCTTAAATGACCTTTTGTTCAATAAAAACATATTTTGCAAAAAAAGACAAAAACAACTTAACCAAACACTTTGTTCCAAAAGAACTACGTAGGTCTGATTTCCTCATCGCAAATTGAGGAATACGTAGGAGCAAAGGGAACACCCTTGTCGACCACAAAAAGAGAAAAAATATAAAAAGGGTATAAAGGATATAAGGACATAAAAGGGAACATAAAAATCAAAGTCACGTTTGCACAATTCGATTAAAGGCTGCCGTCCCTTGGGACGGACGTGTGGGGTGCTAATACCTTCCCTGTGCGTAAATACAACTCCCGAACCTTTCACTTAAAAGTTCGTAGATCGCGTCTTTTCCGGTTTTTCCGACGTTTTCCTCAAATAAACGTTGGTGGCGACTCCGCGCGTATTCCTTTCGTGGAACACGCATCCCGCGAGTCTCGCGTCGCCCTCCCACCGAAGGGTAGGTTGCGACAGTTGCGAAACTTTACGGATTGCGCAACAGTGCTTCTTTTTTACTTCCGGAATGTTGTGGAACTTTACGGATTACCCAACGATGGGTGTTAAGTACCTCGAGGCGGTCAAGCGAAGGTTGCATGCCAGCAAACAATAGTCCCTGGACAAAATTAGGGTATGACACCAACGTTGGCCCATGGGCTCAGAAATCTACCCTGAGGCTCATGAGAACCCTAGGGCCTTCTTCAGCAGCAATAGCCCAATCCTCTTGGAGCCTCTTGCTCATGGCTCTAGTGACTAGTCCCTTCCTAGGGAGGATTGCATCACTAAGGTTCATGAGAACCCTAGGGCCTTCTTTGGTAGCTCTAGCCCAATCCTCTTGGAGCCTTTTGCTCATGGCTCTGGTAACTGGTCCCTTCCTAGAGAGGATTGCATCAAAGGCCATATGGAGTCATTGAAAATGTTTTGGTGAAGGTTAAGCACCTTATATTTCTAGCTGATTTCGTTGTCATAGATATAGAAGAGGATTCTGACATCCCTCTCATTCTTGGCCGCCCATTCATGTCTACTGCAAGCTGCATGGTAGACATGGGAAAGAAGATGCTGCAGATGGGCATAGAAGATTAGAAGATCAGCTTTGAGTTGTTCCATGAGGACAAAGATCCACCTAGCCAAAATGTCTGTCTGAAAATGGATGTAATGGAGGAAAGGAGACCTGAGAAGAAGGTCCTTGAAGTAGGAACAATGTTGGATCTTGGATAACAGGATGTTGCGTCAAGCTGTTAAAAGAGCACTTACTGGGAGGCAACCCAGCTTTTCTTTCCCTTTTCTATTTTTCATTCTTATCTCTTGGATGTAGTTAGGATACCTTGCTTGTGATTGTGATTAATTATCAGCTTGTTTAGTAATGAACAAGGGGTTATAAGCTTGTGTGAAGAGATAGACAAAAAAAGACTTAGAATTTTTTTTGCAATTGTCTATCCGCTAAGTGCTCAGTCTTCACGCGCTCAACCCGAGCTTGCTCGCGGTAAGTGCAGAGACTCCTAATTGGTTGGTTGAATAGTTTAGCTAAGTGCACATCACTGTGCTAAGCCCAACATCTTCACTGTAATTGAATCTTAATCAGTGGGCTTAGCGTGGATGATGATCTAAGCGCCACTTCTCCTCTGGAAAATTTTATTGTAGCAGCACTAAGCGCGCCATCCTGAGCTAAGCCCCCAATCCATTCTGTAGTTTGAGCTTTTAAGTTGGGCTTAGCAGGGCAGGATGCGCTAAGTGCCAATCTCTTACTGTTTCTGAATTCTTGGAAGTGTGCTTAGCGCGCCTATTGCGCTAAGCCTGAACTACTCTCTGTAAGTTGAAGCTTGATGGCACACTAAGCCTCACATCTCAGGCTAAGCGCATATTGCAGAAAATTTTGTGTTGTCGAAAGCGCTAAGCCCAGCCTGCTGCGCTAAGCCCCAGATGCTCACTGGAATTTGCAACTTCAAGTTGGGCTTAGCATGAGGTTAGGCTAAGCGCTTGGGTTTTTAAACTCTAACGTCACGTGGGCACGCTAAGCGCAGCTCTACACTAAGCCTTCCATACAAATTTCAATTTTTAAAAAAACTAAAGGTTGAGTCACTTGGGTGTTACCCAAAAACCATTAGCCTCTCTGCCTTTGCTAACCTTGAGCATTTGTGCCTTTTTGCTGCGTGCTTGAACTGACTTGTCTGCATCTTCCTTGCTTCATTCTGCATTTCAATCACAATCCAAGTAAGTGGATACATTTCCATTTTTAATTTTCATTCTTTAAACCATATGATAGATGATTTCTTGCTTTCTTAGTTAGTAATGTCGTTAAGTTAAGGTTTTTAGCTTTAGGGTTAGTCATTTTAGGATTTTAAGTAGTTTAGAAGCCCATTAGGGGCAATGTGGCTGAAATGGGTGAAGACCCCTGTGGTTCTATTTGGAAATCACGATGAACGCACTAAGCGCGCCTGTTGCGCTTAGCTTGTTCATCGCAACTGTTAAAATTTTGGATTTCCAGATGATCGCGCTAAGCGGACCATGTCGCGCTAGGCGCGTTCATCCTTGCCGATGAACGAAAATGATGATCCCGCTAAGCGCGTCTGTGCGCTAAGCTGGCCTAGTGTTCAGACATTAAGATTTTTGAAATTTTCATTCAGCGCTTAGCCTGATCTGTCAGGCTAAGCGCCACTTTACTTTTGTAGTCAGTCCTTTGAATAAGGCTAAGAGCAGCTGCTACACTAAGCCCTTGTTGTGTGTCGAGGAGGTCGAGCTAAGCGCGCCCTGCTGCGCTAAGCTCAACTTTCTCACTGTTTTTTAGTTTTTGTAATTAGGCTAAGTGCGCCCTGTGCACTAAGTCTGAGTGTCATTCTGGTGAGGCTGAGCTAAGCGAGCCATGCTGTGCTAAGCCCAGACTCTCTTCTATTTTGAAAATTGTAGACTTAGGCTAAGCCCAGCTTGCTGCGCTAAGCCTAATCTACAGAAAAATATTTTTTGTGTCTTTAGGCTAAGCACGAGTCTGCTGTGCTTAGCCCATGAATAAAATTTTATAAGGCGTGCTAAGCCCAGCCTGCAGCGCTAAGCGCCTAGTCAAAATTTCAGTTTTATTTTTCTGTTTTTGTTGAAAGTAACTTGTGCTAATCTCTTATGTTTGATCTTATATTTTTTGTAGATGGCATCTAAGAAAAGAAAGTCCCTTGCATCTTCATCCTCTCAGATCAGATTTGACATATCAAGATTCCATTCTTAAGAAGCTTGGGAGAGGTATACCGATATTGTGGTGCCTAGGAAACTACTACCAGAGAGAAATGTATTAGTATATTACACTGAATTTGATGAGTTCAAGGAGGAACTCGAGAGAAGGAAATGGGATAAGGAGCTAACTAGTTTTGCTGACAACAACATCTATGTTGCCATTGTGAAGGAATTTTATGCAAACCTCTACGACCCGGAAGACAAGTCACCTAAGCAGGTGAGGGTCAGAGGTCATCTGATCAAATTTGATGAAGATACTTTGAATACTTTTCTGAAGACCCTTGTGATTGTGGAAGAGGGGGAGAATCTCTGTGTTTATTCTAAGTTTGCACTCCTGAGGCTTGATCCTCAGGAGTTGGCTGCTAAGCTTTGTATCCCAGGGAGGGGATTCGAGCTAAACACTGATGGTCAGCCTTTGAAGATTTTAAGGAAGAACATTACCACTTTAGCTCAGACATAGAGCGTTCCTTCTCTAACTTAATTCCTACCTCCCACACATTTGATGTCACACTGGACAGAGCCAAGTTAATCTATGGCATCATCATGAAGATGGATATGAATGTGGGGTACCTCATCTCCCACCAGATCTCTATTATTGCACAACATGATTCATCCATACTTGGATTCCCTGCTTTGATCACAACTTTGTGCAAGGCTAGAGGAGTCCAATCATATTCTAGATCCCTAGAGAGCCTAAGCCCTGCCATTAACTTGGCATACATTAAGAAGAACTGTTGGAATCTAGATGATCCAACGGTGACATTTAGAGGGCCAAGGAAGGCCAGGGGTAAGAGATCAGAGGTCTCCACTACTTCAGCAGCACCAGAGACAACAACTCCTTCTTCTTCCACAGCTCCAACACCTCCCAGTTTGATGCCAGCATAGACTCTAGCACCTTCTTCTTTTACTCCATCTATTCAGATACCACTTCCAGCTCCTTTATCTTTTGGACCCTCAGATTTTTTGTTTACACCACAGATGCTTCATTCTATGCTCTAGAGCTTACACAGGGGACAAACCATTATCCTGTAGAGCCTTCAAGGCTTGGGCCAACCATCCATCAAGAGCATGATGAGTTAGACACACAGGTGGCCTGGCCGGGAGCCCAGCCTTCTCCTTCTGGAGGGGGTGGGACCTCTGCAGCCTAGGAGCCCACAGCAACAGCTGAGGAGCCAGTAGAAGGGGAGGATGAGCTCACTCCTCCTGAGCCCTTTTATTTTGATACAGATGTACACATGGCTCAGGAGGAGACTTCTACAGATCAGATACTAGAGCCATCTCCTGCACTTGTTCCTGAGGAGACCTTGCTATCTTCACCAGTCATGGAGCCAAAGCAGCCTATTCAAGATTCATCAGCAGCTCCAGCACTGGATCTTAAAGAAGATCAGCCACAGGATGAGCAGGATGTTTAAATTTTGTTCAATTGTTTAAATTGTGTTTAGTTTAATTTCTGCAAAGCATGAACATTTTAGTTTACTAGTTATTTAGTTTGATTTTTAGTTTGCTTTATATTTCAGTTGTTTTAATTCCAGTCTTTAAACATTTCAGTACTTTGAGTTGATTGCTTGTACAAAAAGCTTGTTTGAATAGTGAACTGATTGAAAATGATATGCAGTGGATTGTTTTGTATGAAATGAGTGTTTGCAAATGAATTGATTGAGCAAATGTATGATTTAAGTGGATTGGAATGATTAGATGTTTGTTTTGATCAAGCTTGCACCATTAGAAGAGAATGAGCATGTGATTGGAAGTATGACTGAAAATGTTAGTCAGTTTATCAGATTGATTGTGAAGGAATGCATTGACCGTATCCCGGTGAGAGTGTGATCCTTAAATTTTGAGAGAAACGACTATCATTTAGTACTGATTTTTGCATGAATCTCTAAAGTATGGACTAAATGCATGAAATTGAGATGATGAAGGCCATGTTTGATTGTGATAGCCACTTAGCCAAAAAGTTGACCACGTGCTTGAATGATTTATCCCTTGCACCCAGTTTGAGCTGAATGAAGTATTAATTGATTGAACCCTGAGCCTATACAATGTTATCTCCTGCTACCATGTCTTAGGTTGTAGGAGAGCATCATCCTCAAGAAGCTTGGTTCAAAGCAAACTTGTCCCAAATTTGGGGGAGTAATTATCAAGGTATATTTGTTCGAAATTTGGGGGAGATACTGGGTAAGAATTGAAATGGTCAAAGTAAATAGCATACACACACTATTTCTCTATATACACATACTGTTTCTGTATATATATATATATATATATATATATATATATATATATATATATATATATATATATATATATAAAACTGTAAATATGGATCAATCTAATAATTGTGTATGTTGTAATTCCATGAATAAAAGCTAAGTGCCTAAATAAAAGGCAAGTATGGGGTGGGAATGAATGAAAAAGTGAAGGTTTATCTATGGATGAATGTTGTCCTAGAACCTAAGCTTTTGAATCCCAGAAAAACCATGAATTGTTGGCAGCCTAACCCCATTACAAGCCTAGAAAGTGCTTCAGATTCATTTTGTGTGTTCATTGTTGTATGATATGAGATGAAAGGCAAAGGTTGGGACTTGTGTTAGTTGTTTATGATGGAATGAGCCTAAATTGAGCTTGAGTGAAACAATGACTGTGAGGTTTTGGTTGATGATCCTTCCTTGATTTTTGTCATTCTTACTAGCTTATTTCAGTTGTGACTCTAATGCGTGTGTTCCTATCTTTGAAAAGCTGCATATTTGTGAAAAGCAATTGAGTGAAGCATTCCATGATATTCAGTTCATATGGTTGAATTTCTCTATGAAGCAAACACCATTTTTGAGTGACCATTGTAGTTTGTCACTTGAGGACAAGTGAACTGTTCTTTCTTTGCTTGAGGACAAGCAAAACTGTAAATTTGGGGGAGTTTGTTAGTCGTCTTATACGACTAACTTTTGTATAGAAAGCATTTTCCAAAACTTGTATAGTTCCCCAATTTATGGTTATTTTGTAGTAATTTAATAAATAAATCTTGTTTTATTGTTAAAGTTGTCTCTAGAATATTTCCATTGGATTTAACAATGAAATATGTGCAATTTTAGGTTAAAAAGAGGCTAAGTCATGAAGTGCTAAAAGTGACAATTTAGCTCAGCTCATCAGTTGGGCTTAGCGCGATAGAAGAATCTGATAGAGCATCAACATCAAGACCGCGCGCTAAGCGTGAGATCAATGCGCTAAGCGCAACGGTTGTCTTCAATGAGGCTCAGCGCATGACTGGCGCTAAGCTCAAATCCACTTATTCGCGCTAAGCGCAAGGATGGCACTAAGCGCAACGTCACGGATTCAGAGCCTATTTAAAGCCTATCGTGTGCAGAATTAGGATAGAGAGGAAGAGAGATACAAAGACACAGAGAGAAGACAACTTTTGCAAAGAATTCTAGAGCACACCACAATGCCTATTTCGGGAAAAGAGCTCTGGAGGCAGCAAGAGGAGTAGCTTTTGTAGAGACCTAGGTTTTGTAATTAGAGAGAGATTAGTGAGTTACAGAGTGATTATGAGATGCTGAGAAGAGGAGGAGGGATCCCCCTTCTTGTGTAAGGAGCAATTATTCTCTACTCTTAATCTCATTATTGTTAGGGTTTTTCTGTAATGGCTGGCTAAACACCCTTGTTAGGGATTTCTAAAGAACAACTGATGTAATTTCGTTAATATCTAATTGGTTGTGTTTATTGTGTTCAATGCTTCTTTCAATGCTTAAATTTTGTATGTTGTCATTGGTGTGCATAGTTAGGTGACTTTAGCTTTGGGAAATGTATTGTTGCCTAAGAACTTGATTGAAGCAGGATTGAAACTTAGTCTTAAATGAGGGATCTGCGGATTAAGTTTTGGTTTCAAATATGTTGTTACAATAATGCTGTTTGATTTAAGCCTAGTCCAACAAGAGGGATCTGTGGACGAAGCTTAGGTTAAATTAGTCTAAACTTTCATAAGCTATTTAAGCTGAGCCTAGTCTTAAATGAGGGATCTGCGAATGAAGCTTATTTAAGTTAGTCTAAACCTACGAGGGCTATCTAAATTAAGCCTAGTCCAACAAGAGGGATCTGAGGACGAAGCTTGGATTGATTCAGCCTAACTAGGGATCGAGGTTTAGTAATTTAGGTTACAACATAGAACATAAAAGCATGATTGAATATAAAAACATCTTTATATACATCAACTTGTTTGTTAGAAAGACCCAACACTTTTACCTACTGCTGTCAATCTTACTTGCATTTTTTATTGTTTTGAGCCTAGACTTAGTTTAACTTTGTTCTAAACCATCAATTATCAATGTCTCTTTCAACAATGTCTTATTTCTGAATTTAACCCTGTCTAATACTAGTTCCCTGAGTTCGATACTCGGATTCATCCGTTTTAATTTTAAATACTTGACGATCTGATGTGCTTTCTGGCAAATCAGATTTGCCTTGAACATATTTGAATAAAGAAAAAAATTGGACCAAAAAGTGTAGAAGCAAGCTTCATGATGAATCAAGATTGATTCACAGAGTTTTGATGATAACAAAGATAATGACAAAAAGCTCAAAAGTCAATAACACTTCATGATAACAAAGATGATGATCTCAAGAATCAAAGAATGAGTTCAAGATTGAATCAAGAACACTTCAAGGTTCAAAAGGAAATTTGATTTCAAGAATCAAGAATCAAGTTTCAAGATTCAAGTTCCAAGAATCAAGATCAAGATTCAAGACTAAAGATTCTAGAATCAAGAAAAGACTCAATCAAGATAAGTATTAAAAAGTTTTTTCAAAAACTGAGTAGCACATGATTTTTTCTCAAAAACCATAGAGTTTTTACTCTCTAGTAATCGATTACCAGATTGTTGTAATCGATTACCAGTAGCAAAAAGGTTTTCAAAAATCCTTCAACTGAATTTACAACGTTTCAATTGATTTCAAAATGTTGTAATCGATTACAATGATTTGGTAATCGATTACCAATGTGTTTGAACGTTGGAATTCAAATTTAATTGTGAAGAGTCACATCCTTTTACAAAAAAGCTTTGTGTAATCGATTACACTGATTTGGTAATCGATTACCAGTGATAGTTTCTGAACAAAATCAAAAGATGTAACTCTTCCAATAGTTTTCAACTTTTTCAAATGGTTTTTTAAGTTTTTCTAAAATTTATAACTCTTCTAATGGTTCTCTTGACCATACATGAAGAGTCTATAAAAGTAAGGCTTTGTTTTGCATTTGGATATACTTTTCCAATTCATTCTTTAGACAACAAACTTTTGCCAATTGATTTCTGAGTCTCTTTGAACTTCTTCTTCTTCTTCCTTTTGCCAAAAGCTTTCCAAAGTTTTCTGGTTTTCCAAACCGTGAAAACTGTGCTATTCATCTTTTTCATTCCCTTTTCCCTTTGCCAAAAAGAATTCGCCAAGGACTAACCACCTGAATTCTTTTTGTGTCTCTCTTCTCTCTTTTCCAAAAGAACAAAGGACTAGCCGCCTGAATTCTTTTGTGTCTCCCTTCTCCCTTGTCAAAGAATTCAATAAGACACAGTCTGAGAATTCTTTTGATTCTTCCCTTTTCCCATATACAAAAGATTTCAAAGGGCTAACCGCTTGAGAATTCTTTTGTATCCCCATTCACAAAGTTTCAAAGGTTTAACCGCCTGAGAACTTTGTCTTAACACATTAGAGGGTACATCCTTTGTGGTACAAGTAGAGGGTACATCTACTTGGGTTGTTGACTGAGAACAAGAGAGGGTACATCTCTTGTGGATCAGTTCTAGTGGAGGGTACATCCACTAGGTTGTTCAAAGAGAACAAGGGAGGGTACATCCATTGTGGATCTTTGCTTGTAAAAGGATTTTTACAAGGTGGAAAAGAAATCTCAAGGACCATAGGTCGCTTGGGGACTGGATGTAGGCACGGGTTGTTGCCGAACCAGTATAAAACCTCTTGTGTGTTTGTCTCCTTCTTCCCTACTCTTTTCATTTCTGCTGTGCATTTTAATTCTCGCTTTTACTTTTGGTTAAGTTTCTTTTCTGTTCTTCATTTACTTAACAACATAGTAAAAGTCTTAGAAGAGTAAATGTTAAATTAGTAAAGGTTTAGGAATAATTAATTCAACCCCCCTTCTTAATTATTTTGAGGCCACTCGATCCAACGAAAAGTAATTGCAAGGGAAATCCAACATGGCCGAACCAGGATAAAACGAGTTTGCATTCCTCTCTTCCCTATCTTGGTTATTTCATCTTGCATAATTTTATCTTGCATACTTGAAGAATATTGTTGAAATAGTTTGCATCTTCATCTTTATTATTTTGAACATATAGATTTAAAAAGGAAATTAGAACTTGATTAATTGGAAAAAATTTTAAAACTTAGTTCACCCCCCTCTTATGTTATTGAGGCAACTTGTCCAACAAGTGGTATCAGAGCAGGATTTAAAGTTTAAAA
Organism: Glycine max; assembly: GCF_000004515.6. NCBI lineage: Eukaryota > Viridiplantae > Streptophyta > Magnoliopsida > Fabales > Fabaceae > Glycine > Glycine max. The sequence continues at coordinate 17,468,996 of NC_016088.4, read as the reverse complement.
ACTTCAAGAATAGTTATGGCCTCATCAAATTTTCTATTTCCTAAAGGAAACACCATTAATAGGCCCCCTATCTTTAATGGTGTGGGTTATCATTACTGGAAAACCCATATGCAAATTTTCAAAGAGGCTATATATTTAAACATCTGGGAAGCCATTGAAATTGGTCCTTACATCCCTACAATGGTAGTAGGAAATGGGATGAAGAGGAAAGAAGAATGGTGCAATATAACTTAAAGGCAAAAAATATAATTACTTCTGCACTAGGCATGGATGAATACTTTAGAGTCTCAAATTGTAAGAATGTAAAAGAAATGTGGGATACATTACAAGTAACCCATGAAGGCACAACTGATGTAAAGAGATCTAGAATAAAAACCCTCACACATGAATATGAACTTTTCAGAATGAATCAAAATGAGACCATACAAGATATGCAAAAGAGATTTACACATATAGCTAATCATCTCATTAACAAAGTGTTGAGATGTTTAAGCAAGCAATGGCAACCAAAGGTAACTGCAATTGTAGAATAAAGGGATCTCACCAACATGTCTCTTACAACTCTTTTTGGGAAACTTCAAGAACATGAAATGGAACTTATAAGACTAAACCAACATGAAGAAAATGACAAGAAAAAGAAAGTGTCATACCCTAATTTCGTCCGGGGACCATCTGTTGTTGGAATGCGACCCTCGTTTGACCACTTTGAGGTATTTGGCACCCATCGTTAGGCAATTTGTGAAGTTCCGAGACATGCCGGAAGCCAAAAGAAAAGCGTTGTAGCACAATCCGTGACGTTCCGTGACATGCCGGAAATTAAAAGGAAGTGTTAGTGCGCAATCCGTAAAGTTCCGTAACATTCCGGAAGGCAAAAAAGGGATGATTACGTGATCCGTAAGGTTCTGCAACATTACAGAAAGAAAACAAGTATCGTTATGAAATTCGTAAGTTTCCGTAACTTTACGGAAAAAGAATCACCAAAACAAAGGCAGGGGGTGTATTTACTAAAAAAGGGGGTGCAAATAGCAACCAGGCCCACTTGGGCCTTCCAGGATGTTCCTTCAGAAGGCGGTTGCTTTTGGAGGAAGCAACCTAGCTTGCCTAGGCGAGCTGGGTGGCAAGCTCCTCCCCTTTTTTCCTATAAATAGGGGGAGAAGTGAAGGAGAAAAATGTTCAGCCCTCCTGGTATTTCGAGATCACTTGAAATTAGTGAAAAAAATTGTTTCCGTGAAGAAAATCCAAACCGAGGCGCTTCCATAACGTTTTCGTGGGTGATTTCGCGAAGATTTTCAACCGTTCTTCGACGTTCTTCATTCATTCTTCGTCGTTCTTCGGTCTTCAACCGGCAAGTTCCCGAAATCAAACTTTTCAATTCATTCGATGTACCCTTAGTGGTCCCCATTTGTTTCGCGTACTTTTATTTTCATTTCATTTACTTTCCATACCCCCATTTGACGTGCTTTAGTCATTTACTTAAGTCATTTTGTCGCCTAATCAAAAAATAAAATCAATTTCCACCGATCATTCGAATTGTAATATCCGTTAATTTCGGTTAAAATGAAATCCGACTGTTCGGTCATGTCGTAACCACGTTGGAAACCAAAAAGAGGTAAAATAATAATATGATAATCAAAAAATATCTTTTAGTAAAATAAACCAAAAAAATCCATCGGACGTTTCTCCTTGGGATTTGTCTTTCTTAATTGAATTGACTAATAACTAAAGTGAAACTAAGGCTGAAATCAACTTGCAAAGTCAAGCTCGTCCGCAAAAAATCACTAAAAAGGATTTTAAGGTTCGATACCTCAGTTTTTCTCACCAAGTAAAAATGGGTCATTTTAAGGTCCAACGCCTTAAAAGGACCTACTTCCAAGTAAAAAGAATCGTTTGATTCCCCCTTTAAAAAGAACTACGTAGGTCTGATTTTCTCATCACAATTGAGGAATACGTAGGAGCAAAGGGAAACGCCCTTGTCGACCACAAAAAGATAAAAATATAAAAAAGCATAAAAAAGACATAAGAACGCAAAAAGGGAAGATAACATAAATTGAAGTCATATTTGCACATTTGATTAAAGGTTATCGTCTCTTGTGACGGACGCGTGGGGTGCTAATACCTTCCCCGTGCGTAAATACAACTCCCGAACCTTTCACTTAGGGTTCGTAGACCACGTCTTTTCCGGTTTTTCTGACGTTTTCCTCAAATAAACGTTGGTGGCGACTCTACGCGTATTCCTTTCTTGGAACACGCACCCGCGAGTCACGCGTCGCCCTCCTGCCGAAGGGTAGGTTGCGAAAGTTGGCGACTCCACTGGGGACCATTTTTTGAGAGTTAGGCCATTTAATCTTGTGCAAAGTTTTATCATGACATCCTCATTTGTTGGTTTCCCTTTATTTTCCTTATGTTCTTGCGTATATAACTCTTTTATGCTTTTAGTGTGTTTTAAAATGTATGCATGAGGTAAATATTTTCATTTGATGCACACAAACACCAACACTATTTGCACACACGGTGATTTGAAAAAGGGCCCTATACCCAGGTTCGTGGGAACATAAGGAGTGGAGGTGAATCTGTGATCATGCTAGGTCTCCGACTTGCTGGATTACAGTGAACCCTCATCTAGAGTTTTTCTCTTTGATAACATATTGTTGCTAGTAGTCCCTACTGCTGCAATATGTTCTTCGAAGAGGATGATACCTCTAGAGACCATCAAGAGAGATATGACCACCTTGGGGATTATCACTAAAAAACCCTTTTAGCTCTCTCCCATATAGGTCCCTTGAATAGGGGCACGAAGCGGACACGCTGCGTGCCATTTTCACACTGCCATGCATAAGTGTCACGTACCCTTTTGCTTATATTTTGTGAATATTGTCATACTGTACACTCCCGTGTTGCGCCTTTCGCATATGCATCATGCACGGATTCTGTTTTGGTCCCCTCTCTTTGTCAAACCAATGGAGGGTCCGTACCACCTTCTTAAATACATACGTCGGGCACTTTGCTACCCCAAGATGTTGTATCTAAGAAGGAGACAATTTCTCGAGCTCCCGTATTCATAAATCGCATATGTGTTATATGCATTTCTTCATGCATTCATCCATTCCACCCGTGATAGATGTCGGAGTTTTAATTCGCACCGATTTTTGTTCACTTTAGTAAAACATGGGATCAAGTCAAATGCCTTCACTTAAAAAGAGGTTCTATCAAGTCAAGGTCAAGAGCCTAGGGACCACCAGTCTAAAGGAGTTAGGGCAGTTAATGGGTTAGCTCCAGCGACAAGCTTTTCACAAAGCTTACGGTAAAATCTGGGACTTAGCCATGGTAGAAGTCTCCACAGAGGCCATTGCCTCCCTCACCCAGTATTATGATCAGCTGTTGAGGTGCTTGACCTTTGGGGACTTCCAGCTATCACCTATGGTAGAAGAATTTGAAGAGATCCTAGGATGCCCTCTAAGGGGAAGGAAACCATACCTCTTCTCAGGGTTCTATCCCTCATTAGCTAGAATTTCCAAGATAGTCCAAATCTCGGCGCAGGAATTAGGCCACAGAAAACAAGTCAAAAATGGGGTGGTTGGAATACCGAGAAAATATTTGGAGGCAAAAGCAAGAATCTTGGCAGGTAAAGGTGAGTGGGCCCCGTTCATAGATATTCTCGCACTGTTGATCTTCGGAGGAGTCCTCTTTCTGAATGTGGATGGGTTGGTGGACCTAGCAGCGATCGACGCTTTTCTCGCCTATCATAACCACAAGGAAAGCCCGGTTGTTGCTATGCTAGCCGACTTATATGACACCTTTGACCGAAGATGTGAGAAGAGCAATACGAGGATTGTTTGCTATACTCCAGCTCTTTATGTATGGTTGTTTTCACACCTTTTTCGCCAAGAGGTAAGGCATGCTTGCCCGCTAGAAAGTCACCGTTCATGCACAGATAAAGGAGGCGCAAATTGGGACCAACTCTTAGCAAACCAAGAAGGAGCGTCTATCAACTGGTTCCCTCGATGGAAAGAAGGGAGAGTCGGAGTTCTTATTTCGTGCGGAGGATTTCCGAATGTTCCCTTGATGGGGACGAGTGGTTGCATCAGTTACAATCCCGTTCTTGCTATAAACAACTTGGCTACCCTATGAGAGGGGCGCCACTAGAGGATGAGCTCACGCTTATCATTTCACGAGACCAACGTGGAGACACTTCAGAAGGTCCGCAAGGCATGGGAGGTGGTGCGAAAGAAGGACAAAGAACTCAGGGGCAGTAACAATGGGCCCATCGGTGGCTACCGTAAGTGGTTGAGAGCTCTCGTGCAAGGTTTGGATTGGCTCCCGAGTTTGAGAACCGCTAAAAGGGAGGAATTTGAGGCACTGAAGGAAGACGAAGAAGTGCAGACCCTTAGGGCAGAACTCAAGCAAGCCCAAATAGTCAAAGAAAGGTTCAAATCAGCAGCTCTGAAAATCCAAAAGGAGAATACCGAACTAAGAGATGTAAATGTGGCTACCACCAAAGCCTTGGAACGAGAAACCAAGAGGGCTTGTAGGGAAGAACACGGCCGGAACAAATTCCGAGGGGCTCTGTGGGGCAGCAACATCGAGCTTAAACTCCGAAGAGAGGAAAGGGCCAATCACGAGTAGACAGTTTGATCTTGAAAGATGAATTGAAGGCTTGCTCGAGGTCCAAAAGAAGTTTGTCTCAGCGGTTATGCGAGACAGAGACCAACATGTTAGCTATTATCACCAAGTACCAAGAAGAACTAAATCTAGCCACAGCCCACGAGCATAAAGTGGCGGACGAGTATGCCCAAGTGTACGCGAAAAAGGAGGCTAGAGGAAGGGTGATCAACTCGTTACATCAAGAGGCAACAATATGGATGGACCGATTTTCCCTTACCCTGAACGGGAGTCAAGAGCTTCCCCGACTACTAGCCAAGGCCAAGGCAATGGCAGACACCTACTCCACCCCCGAGGAGATCCACAGACTTCTCAGCTATTGTCAGCATATGATAGACTTAATGGCCCATATAATTAGAAACCGCTAGGAAGTTTATATTGTCACTCAGATCTTGACAAGTTATAAACTTTCTGAATAAAATGAGTTTATCCCGCGTTTTTACTCCAAAGATCAGTGCGAATCAAATCACTCCCGCATTTTATCTCTAGCATGCATTCATATCATGCATCGCATAAGCATCTCTTCATGGCATCATAATGAACATATCGTTCCTGCATTTGTCCGTTATCATATTCCAACATCACATTTTGCATGAGTCATTGCATCATCATGCATATGCGTTCAACATACTTTTTGTTCTACAACTGCATACCTTTTGTTTTCATGCATGATCCTTGAATTTTCCTCTGCAAAAAAAAAAAAACAAAAAGGGAAGCATGAAAATTCATGATGTATTCTTAGTTGCATATATTCGGTACCATGAGCCAACCATGTTGGGATCATAAACCCATTTCACTTAAAAACAAAATGAGTGAACATGGTACCTAATGCATGGTTAACTAGGAAATGATGTTTCTTCAGGCATCTCAATTTCATAATTACATTTTCCATGCATAGCTTAAAGTATGCCTGAGTCATTCATCCCTATGAAAGGTTGTTGAAGTATTGGCGACCCGAATTGACATTCCTTGGATTATAGGGTTGAACTAAGCTCATGCTTTTTCGAAAAAAGTTCATCAAGTCAAGTTGAAGTATGGAAGTAACCATCTTGCAAAAATTGGGGCAAAAGATGAATCGAGTTACATCACTGCTTTGTCTACTGCCAAACACATTTAGGACTATCGATGTCCTTGATACTTCCGGTTTCACCTTGACCAAGATGTCATGAACCATGTTGAAAAATCTAAATTGATTCAACCCCATGTCCTGCGTAAAAATTCGCAATACTTCAACTGTGTATCATTCACATACATCCATGCTTTTCATTGGTTGCATTGCTCATTGCATTCTTTCCTTGAAAACAAATAAATAAATAAATAAATAAAAAAAAAACAAACTTCATCATTGTTATAAAAAAAAGAACATGCTTTACGGTGCCTTTACCGAACCCGTGCTAGAGCTAGAGTAATGGGTGAAGTAGAGGAGGCGCAAGAGCAGATGAAGGCCGACATGGAGGCCATGAAAGAGCAAATGGCCACAATGATGGAGGCCATGATGAGCATGAAGAAGATAATGGAAGCCAATGCGGTTACAGTTGCCGCTACCAGCGCTATTGCTAAGGTGAACCCGATGCCCCCATCTGGCCTTAACCAAATGAATCATCCAACCTCAAAGATGGTAGGCAAAGATTTGGGAAGTACGGGCGGCCCCCCATTATGCGCAAATTCAAAACAAGCATGCCTTCCCACCATATGGCTTGCCTCCCAACTATAAACCACCCAATGTGGCATACATTCCCAATGAGGATGTCAATAACTCCGCTCCCATACTCATTGAAAGCCGACAACCTCATCATGAACATGTCTCTTAAACCGTGGGGGAGACACATGAAATGCCCCACCACAATCTAGTGGACTTTGAGCCTTGCCTTGGATATGCCATTGAAGGGCAAGCAGTTGGTGGTATACCCATGCCAAACACTTTGAAGGGCCCTCAGTTTCGCCCACAATCACAACCCTTGCATTTTGCGGTGGGAAGAGCCCCTCCTGCTATGGATGAAAAGGGAAAGTTGGATCATATAGAGGAAAGGCTCAAGGACATTGAAGGAGGCAAAGATTATGCCTTTGCTAACCTAGAAGAGTTGTTCCTAGTACCCGAACATGGTTATTCCCAAGTTCAAGGTGCCGGACTTTGACAAGTACAAGGGGACTACTTGCCCCAAGAACCATTTAAAGATGTGTTGTCAGAAGATGGGGGCATACGCAAAAGATGAGGAACTGCTGATACATTCCTTCCAAGAAAATCTTACTGGGGTAGCTATTACCTGGTACACTAACTTGGAACCTTCCCGAGTCCATTCATGGAAGGACCTAATGGTTGCCTTCTGATATGGCTCTAGATAGGATGCAACTATATAACATGTGCAGAAAGAAGTGTGAATCCTTCAAAGAATACACCCAAAGGTGGAGGGATCTGGCAGCTCAAGTGGCACCTCCAATGACGAAGAAAAAGATGATCACAATAATAGTAGACACATTATCAGTGTTTTACTATGAAAAAATGGTGGGGTACGCACCTTCGAAGCTTTGCGGATTTGGTCTTCGCCGGGAAAAGGATCAAAAGCGGGTTTGAAAAGAGGCAAATTTAATCATCCTACTTGGACGAATGAGGAAAAACTGGGGCAAATGAAGAGGGTGAGAATGAGGGAGAAACTCATGTTGTGACTGCCATTCCTATACAGCCAAGTTTCCCACCAGCCAAACAACGTCATTACTCAGCCAATATCAGCCCTTCTCACTACCCACCACCTAGTTATCCACAAAGGCCATCCCTAAATCAACCACAAAGTCGGTCTACTGCAATTCCAATGACGAACACCACCTTTAGCACAAACCAAAACACCAACCAAGAAAGGAATTTTACGGCGAAAAAGCCTGTAGAATTCACCCCAATTCCGGTGTCCTATGTTGACTTGCTCCCATATCTACTTGATAATTCAATGGTAGCCATAAACCCAACCAAGGTTCCTCAACCTCCATTTTTCCGAGGATACGACTCGAAAACAACGTGTGCTTGTCATGGAGAAGCCCCGGGGCATTCCATTGAGCACTGTATGACCTCAAAGCGTAAGGTGCAAAGGTCCAATTGATGCGGGCTGGCTGAAATTTGAGGAGAATCACGTGTAAATCCTAACATTGACAAGCGACACCACACATGGGGCAATTTTGAAAGCTGTTGTTAGATGTCTCTAATGACTCATCAGGATTTTCAAGTTTATGCTACAGTTACAACGCTAAATAAATGGATAAATTTGACATCTTTGTCCCTCATCCTCTCATAATTACATCTCTGTCCCATTGGGGAATATGGGTGCGAGCCATTGGTTTGTTTGCTCGAGCGACATGCGCTCCTGAGTGCTGACTTCCAAGACCGTTCAATCAGAAATTACTCATCTTGCACGTTGGTGGGGGTGCCGTAAAACAACGAGTAAAGTTCAAAACAAATAAGTTTCAAAATAAATAAAAAAAAGGTCAAAAAGAAAAAGAAAAAAAAAGCATTTGATTGACTGTGTTTTCAAGACGTTCATGTGACCTCATTTTATCATTCCGGAAATTGTCTTTTTAGAGAGAAGTGAGTTATCAAGAATAGGAGTCATTTGACTTAATCTGTCGATTGAAAAAAAAAATCCTTCAACTATTTCTTGTCCTTAGAAAATTCTTTTTGCAAGAATCAACCGCTTCTTTCATTCTTCCTTGCTACCGGTTGTGAAAACAAAGATGGATACCTCAGAGCCCTACACTGGGGCAATGAGGGGCGTCGTGCATGAACCTCAAGTGAACCTAGGGGCAGATTAGAAGTTCTCACCCAATAGGTTCCCTACTACAAGATCATGACAAAAGACAATGATTGGTACCTCAAAGCCTTACAATGGGGCAATGAGGGGCACCGTGCATGAGCCTCAAGTGAACCTAGGGACATATTAGAAGTTCTCACCCAATAGGTTCCCAACTACAAGGTCATGACGAAAGATAACAATTGGTACCTCAAAGCCTTACACTAGGGCAATGAGGGGCATCGTGCATGAGCCTCAAGTGAACATAGGGGCAGATCAAAAGTTCTCACCCATCTATGTTTTTTTAAACAAAAAAAGGGGGGAATAAACCCTCGGATTTCAATGGATTGATTAAACATCAAATGGCTCCATTGCCGTCACTCCAAAATGGTCAAGTGACTAAATCAAACAGAACATATACTCTGAGGGAGTTCTCGGAGAGATTTTCAAAAGATAGGATAAGGTTGCATGAATTATCACCTCTTTCAAAAGGACAGTCAATCTGTGTTTTTCAAAAAATAAAATAAAATAAAATAAAATCAAAATCAAAATCAATGTCATGAACATTGTACAACTTTCCATTATTTTGCATTGTTTCATATGAAGTTCGCATTTACCAAATTTCACAACAAAGGTTGCATGCATCTGCATCCCTAAACATCATGTTAACTATATAGATTTCCTACATCTAATGTACAAATCTTTTGAATTTGGGATGACCGGCTCTCTCGATGAGTCGATCTCTTGCTTTCTCATAAAGATGGACCCTTGGGTATTAGTACCCTCACCTTTAGAGGACTACACGTCCTCACCTTCAGAGGACTACACGTCCTCACCATCAGAGGACTTCACGTCCTCACCATCAGAGGACTTCACGTCCTCACCTTCAGAGGACTACACGTCCTCGCCGTCAGAGGATTACAAGTCCTCACCATCAGAGGACTTCACGTCCTCACCTTCAGTGGACTACACGTCCTCCCTGTCAAAGGACTACACGTCCTCACCTTCAGAGGGCTACACGTCCTCGCCTTCAGAGGACTACACGTCCTCGCCTTCAGAGGACAACACATCCTCGCCATTAGAGGACTACACGTCCCCACCTTCAAAGGGCTACACGCCCTTACCTTTAGAGGACAACACGTCCTCGCCATCATAGGACTACACTCCCTCGCCTTCAAAAGGCGACACGTCCTGAACTTTAGAGGGCTGCACGCCCTCGCCTTTAAAGGGCTACGCGTCCTCACTTTCAATGGGCTCCATATCCACACCTTAAGATAATTTAAGGTCCTCTACCCTTAAATGCTTAACCAAGACTCGCGCTCCCGGTTAAGGGGCCAGTAGTTTTCTTTTATCAGTTGTTGGGCCACCCCCTGATATTGGAGGGCAACCAAATGTGCAAGCACAACCAGAGAGGGAGGCTATCACGCAGCTACTATGCATACCGGGGCAAGATTTCACCCGTGCCGCTGCAAAGAGACAAGTGCGGATCATGCGCACCAACATGACCACTATTACACAGATATGGATGACGTTGCTACTTAGCAACGTTCTGCCCAGCGACCACAATGCCGATCTCCCCCTGCGGATGTATCAGTTGGTCTGTGTCATCCCAACATAGGTAAGTATGCATATGGTTCAACTTATTTCTTATACCATCCACTATTTGCAGGGATCATGCCCGCAAGACACCTAGTGGACTCGGAGAAGTCCAATAGGGTCTTGGGGTTTCCGGCTCTGATTACGAGCCCCTGTCAGTTTTACGGAGTGCCTGTCACCCCCAGCAAGGTCATCAAGCCCCCCATTAACCGGACTTTCATCAAGAAGTACTACACCCCCAAGCAGGCGCAGGGCGAGACACCACAGCGGCCTAGGGATGGCCGGCAGCGAGCAACAAACACACTGCCACCACCTCTAGAGTTCACCTCAGCTCATCCACAAAAAGGTTAGAGCGTTGCCTACGACACATGGCCGACCAATAGGCGACCAAGTCCAAAGCCAAAAGGTAAGCAAAGTACTAGGTCTGTGACCGACAAGTCATAAGGCGTCTAGCTCAAGACGTTAAAGAAGCGCTACTAGGAGGCAACCTAGTACCTTTTAAATCTCTACTTGTTATTTGATCACCTTTGTTTCTCAAGTCATAGTAGGACACACCTAGTTGCTCAGGATCTGTGGAATTTAAATAAAACAAGCACAAGCTCGGGAGGTAGTCATACCTCACAATATATATATATATATATATATATATATATATATATATATATATATATATATATATGTATGTATGTATGTATGTATGTTTAGGTAGAAAGATACCTTGGATATGCATGTATGTAGCAAAAATACTTCACAAAATATATATGTATGTTTAGGTAGCAAGGTACCTTGGGTATGCATGTATATAGCAAAAATACCTCACAAAATATATATGTATGTTTAGGTAGCAAGATACCTTGGATATGCATGTATATAGCAAAAATACCTCACAAAAATATACACATGTTTAGGTAGCAAAATACCTCATGAAAAAAAAAGGAAAAAAAACAACAAAAACAAACAAGAAAAAGAAATAAACAAATGATAAAAAGGAAAAAAAAGAAAAAAGAAAAATAAGTTGTCTAGCTGAAAAACCAACATGCTCGTGAAAAGAGATAATTTCCAACTTTTCTTTGAAAGAATTCAGTGATCATAACCAGTTTTTGAGAAATGTGTGTACACAGTTGAAGGGTAAATGCTGTGAAAGTTTTTCCGAACACCCAAGATAGACTAGGATGAATGCACAAATTGATAGAAGAACATATTTTGGAAATATTGGGTTGACTAAAATAGAGAAAATGAATTATGAGCCCTAGCATCACATGACCAAAAAAAATTTCGACACTTGAGTGTCCACATAGGTGCATGCATGACTAGTTTTGCATAAAATTTCAAAATCATCATTGTTGCATTTGTGTCATGGAAATAATGTGGGACATCCCCTTTTATCCTTGAACCAGACCAACACTCTGACATATATCATGTCCATCCATTCTACAAGCCTTGAGCCAAAGTCCCAACTTACCATAAACCTTGACCCAGGGTGAGAATATCAATCCTTGCCCTCGGAAGAAAACACAAAAAGAAGGAAAATCCCTAATCAAAGAAAGGGAGAAAGCAAAAAAGGAAAGAAAATTCCCAATTAAAAGAGGGAGAGAAAGCAGAAAAAGAAGAAAAAGAAATAAGATCCCCGATCAAAGATCGGAAGAAAACAAAAGAAACATGCAGAAAGGTCTTTGGACCAAACAATATCTGAACAATACAGAATTGTCACCAAGAAAACAAAAAAAAGAAAGGAAACCATGACCTAAAGTGGTCCTCTCCCTTTGATTGCCAACCTAAATCCTGTGCGTCGGTGACTTGTTCACCTCACACTAAACAAAAACAAAAAAGGAAAAAGTCAAAAACACTCAAAGCCAAAGTTCCCACCAAATAAACACCATTCCCAAGAAAAAGTCCTACTGATCCGTGATCACACATGTAATCTTTGATTTGATAGGAAATGATTTGCAAGATCAAGTCATGGCATATCTATGGTTCGGAATTAGGACGAAACACTTACCTATGTGAGATTAATACACTTTGAGTGATTTTCTTCTATTTTGTTGAACCCAGTGTTTCCTCTAAATGGTCATTTAGAAACGAAATGCTAACATACAAAATCTCATTTGTGGTTATGAGAAGATTTCATCAGCATACTCCCCTTCCCCAATAGACACATTGTTTTTCATCCGAAAAGCATATGTTGCTCTGATTAGTTGGAAGTTTTCTCTCTTTACTAAAGCATGTTCGCATTTTAGTGAAGAAAACACCGAGACTATTTTTAGTCTCACAAGTTATCCAGAACTACGTAGGTTTGAGTTCCTCATTGAGGATACGTAGGAGCAAGAGCCTCACTTTTGTCGGCCGCCCCACAATCTCTGTCATACTGACCTTGGAGTTATGCGACAAGCAGAAATACCCTAGCAGTTATCCGTAAAAACTTTTTGCTATCTGTAAGACTCAAAGCATGATAGCACGCAGAGACTAACGTCGTCTTCTACGCCTTTTGTCATCCAGAGGCAGCGGGCCCGATGACATGCGGGAACCATTTGGTCCCGCACTTTCTTTTGCTATCTATAAGACTCAAAGCATGATAGCACGCAGAGACTAACGTCGTCTTCTACGCCTTTTGTCATCGAGAGGCGGCGGGCCCGATGACATGCGGGAACCATTTGGCCCCGCACTTTCTTTTGCTATCTATAAGACTCAAAGCATGATAGCACGCAGAGACTAACGTCGTCTTCTATGCCTTTTGTCATCCAGAGGCGGCGGGCCCGATGACATGCGGGAACCATTTGGTCCCGCACTTTCTTTTGCTATCTATAAGACTCAAAGCATGATAACACGTAGAGACTAACGTCGTCTTCTGCGCCTTTTGTCATCCAGAGGCAGCAGGCCCGATGACATGCGGGAACCATTTGGTCCCGAACTTTCATTTGCTATCTATAAGACTCAAAGGATGATAGCACGGAGAGACTAACGTCGTCTTCTGCGCCTTTTGTCATCCAGAGGCGGCGGGCCCGATGACATGCGGGAACCATTTGGTCCCACACCTTTTTGCTATCTAGGAGAGCTGAGCTTGCCTGGGAGAGCTGGGCGGCAAGCTCCTCCCCTATTTTCCTATAAATAGGGGGAGGAGTGAAGGAGAAAAATGTTCAGTCCTCCTCGTATTTCGAGATCACTTGAAATTAGTGAAAAAAATTGTTTCCGTGAAGAAAATCCAAGCCGAGGCGCTTCCGTAACGTTTCCGTAATGTTTCCGTGGGTGATTTCACGAAGATTTTCAGCCGTTCTTCCACGTTCTTCGTTCGTTCTTCGTCATTCTTCGGTCTTCAACCGGTAAGTTCCCGAAATCGAACTTTTCAATTCATTCAATGTACCCTTAGTGGTCCCCATTTGTTTCGCGTACTTTTATTTTCATCTCATTTACTTTCCGTACCCCCTTTTGACGTGCTTTAGTCATTTACTTAAGTCATTTTGTCGCCTAATCAAAAAATAAAATCAATTTCCACCGATCATTCGAATTGTAATATCCGTTAATTTTGGTTAAAATGAAATTTGACCGTTCGGTCATGCCATAACCACGTTGGAAACCAAAAAGAGGTTCGATACCTCAGTTTTTCTCACCAAGTAAAAATGGGTCATTTTAAGGTCCAACGCCTTAAAACGACCTCCTTCCAAGTAAAAGGAATCACTTGATTCTCCCTTTAAAAAGAACTACGTAGGTCTGATTTTCTCATCACAATTGAGGAATACGTAGGAGCAAAGGGAAACGCCCTTGTCGACCACAAAAAGATAAAAATATAAAAAAGTGTAAAAAAGACATAAGAATGCAAAAAGGGAAGATAACATAAATTGAATTCATATTTGCACATTTGATTAAAGGTTTCCGTCTCTTGTGACGGATGCGTGGGGTTCTAATACCTTCCCCGTGCGTAAATACAACTCCCGAACCTTTCACTTAGGGTTCGTAGACCACGTCTTTTCCGGTTTTTCCGACGTTTTCCTCAAATAAATGTTGGTGGCGACTCCGCGCGTATTCCTTTCTTGGAACACGCACCCGTGAGTCAAGCGTCGCCCTCCCGCCGAAGGGTAGGTTGCGACAGAAAGGAATTGCACTTAAAGCATCATCTTCTATTTAGGAAGAAAGTGACAAAGAAGATTTGAGTGAAATAGAAGAAGATGATGATTTTAGTCTCTTCGTAAAAAGATTCAATAAATTTATAAGAAACAAACTAAATCAAAGAAGAACAAACTTCAATCCAAAGAAGAAAGGAGAAGATTCTGCTTCTGTTCCAAAGTGCTATGAATGTAATCAACCTAGACATTTAAGAGTTGATTGTCTTAGTTTCAAAAGAAGAATGGAAAAATCTAACAAGAAAACCTTCAAAGACAAGAAAAGAAAGAAAGCTTACATCACTTAGGAAGATAACGACATGGATTCATCAGGAGATTCAGAAAATGAAGTCGTGATTCTAAGTCTCATGGCCAAAAATTATGAAAGTGAAGAAGCAGTAACATCTTCTAACAATAACTTATCTATTTCCTTTGATGAACTTCAAGATGCATTCAATGACTTGCATAAAGAATCAGTCAAACTTGCCACACTAGTTTCATTTTTTAAGAAAACTATTTCAAATTTAGAAAAAGGAAGTTTTAAAATTAAATGAAGAATTAGAAAATCTTAAAACTGAAACCAAAACTTTAAAACCAATTGATACAAATCAATATTCTACTATAAAATTGATACAGGATAGTAATGAAGCATCTCACTCATGTAAATGATGTAACAAATTTAAAGATCTAAAAAATTCTCTAGCCAAATTTACTCTAGGCAAAAATAATTTAGATATTATACTAGGAAAGCAAAGATGTGTGTTTGATAAGGCTAGATTAGGATATAAACCTGAAAAACAACAAAAAAGTGTATAAAAACTTCTTTCCATCTACTCAAAAGAATAATTCTCCTTTCTTGACATGCTTTTACTGTGGCAAGAAAGGACATAGTGCATCAACATGCTATTTTAGGAAAAATAGTAATAATATTAAAATGATATAGGTTCCAAAAGGATCTTTAATCAAAACTAACATTCAAGGACCCAAGAAAATTTGGGTACCTAAGTCAAAAATATGATTATATGACTGAAGGATTCTTTGAAGAGAAGTTGGTACATTGATAGCAGATGCTTTAAACACATGACGAAAGATGCATCAAAGTTTACTCATATTTCTCCCAAGAATAGTGGACATGTGACTTATGGAGGCAACAACAAAGGTAAAAACTCTTCGAGTCAGAAAAATAGGTATGAATCCATCTAACTCCATTGATTTTTTTTTACTTGTTGATGGTCTCAAGCATAGTTTACTAAGTGTTAGCCAATTATGTGATAAAGGCTTTCTAGTATCATTTGATTCTCACAATTGTTTTATTTAAAATAAACATGACAAGAATATAAAACATATAGGATATAAAACTAATAATGTATACATGATGAATTTAGATAAAACATCAAATCATGCTCAATGCTTTGTAAGCAAAGATAATGAATCATGGCTATGGCATAGGAGAATTACTAATATAAATATGAAACATTTAAATAAATTAATTTCTAAAGATTTAGTAATTGGGTTACCAAAACTCGATTTGAAAAAGATAGATTATGTGATGCATGTCAAAAAGGAAAACAAGTAAAGGTCTCTTTCAAATCAAAAAACTTTTGCACATGGATCTTTTTTGTCCTTTTAGAACCATAAGTTTTGGTGGAAATTATTATGCCCTTGTTATAGTTGATGATTATTCAAGATTCACATGGACATTATTTCTTACTCACAAAAGAGATGCTTTTCATGCTTTTAAGAAACTTGCTAAAATTATTTGAAACAAGAAAAATCTTAACATTGCATCCATTAGGAGTGATGATGGAGGAGAATTTGAAAATAAAGATTTTGAATTATTTTGTGATGAAAATGACATTGAACATAATTTTTTTGCACCTATAACCCCTCAAAAAATGCAGTAGCCGAGAGGAAAAATAAATCTTTAGAAGAAATGGCCAGAACTTTGCTTAATGATACAAATCTTCCTAAATATTTTTGGGCTGAAGCTGTTAATACTGCATGCTATATAATGGATAGAGATTTAATTAGACCTATCTTAAAGAAAACACCATATGAATTGTACAAAGGAAGAAAACCAAACATTTCTCATCTTCATGTTTTTGGATGTAAGTGTTTTGTGTTAAACAACGGGAAATACAAATTAGGCAAGTTTGATGCAAAATCAGATGAAGGTATATTCCTTGGCTACTCCTCGAATAATAAAGCTTTTAGAATTTATAACAAAAGAACTATAATTATTGAAGAATTTATTCATGTTGCTTGTAATGAGACTAACCCTATAAGGTCAAGGAAGAAAACACTTGATGATATTACAAATTGTTTAGGAGACATGCACATTCATGAAAAAGGGCACAAAGGCAAAGGAGATGGAAATGATGAAGACTCTCAAATCAATGAAACTAAAACAAATATAGATCTTCCAAGAGAGTGGAAAACTTCAAGATATCATCCTCTTGATAATATCATCGGTGACATCTCAAAAGGGGTAATAACTTGACACTCACTCAAAGATGCATGCAATAATTTGGATTTTGTTTCTTTAATTGAACCTAAAAACTTAAATGAAGCCATAATTGATGAACATTGGATTATTGTTATGCAAGAAGAGTTGAATCAATTTGAAAGAAATCAAGTCTAGGAATTAGATGATAAACCTAATGATCATCTAGTTATAGGAACTAAATGGGTATTTAGAAACAAATTGGATGAACATGGAATAGTTATTAGAAATAAGGCTAGATTAGTGGCTAAAGGATATAATCAAGAAGGAATAGATTATGAAGAAACATATGCTCCAATAGCTAGAGTAGAAGCCATTAGAATGTTATTAGCCTTTGCATCCATAATGGATTTTAAACTTTATCAAATGGATGTTAAAAGTGTATTTTTAAATGGTTTTATTAAAGAAGTGTATGTTGATCAACCTCCTGGTTTTGAAAATTCAGATATGCCCAATCATGTCTGTAGAAGCAAAGCTTCATGGTGAATCAAAGATGATTCAAAGGTGTTTTGATGATAACAATGATGATAACAAAAGATGATGACAAAGGTAATGACAAAAAGCTCAAAGATCAATCAAAGAACAACTCAAGTGAATCAAAGATCAATCAAAGAACAACTCAAGTCAATCAAGAAGAATTCAAGACTCAAGAAGAAAGTTATGAGTCAAGAATCAAGATTCAAGGTTCAAGATCTCAAAAATCAAGATCAAGATTCAAGACTCAAGATTCAAGAATCAAGAGAAGGCTTAATCAAGATAAGTATGAAAAGGTTTTTCTCAAAAATTCAATAGCACATGGTTTTTCTCAAAAACATGTTTACCAAAGAGTTTTTACTCTCTGGTAATCGATTACCAGATAGTTGTAATCGATTACCAGTAGCAAAATTGGTTTGAAAAAGTTTTCAAATTGAATTTACAACGTTCCAATTAATTTCAAAATGTTGTAATCGATTACAATGTTTTGGTAATCGATTACCAGTGCCTTTGAACGTTGAAATTCAAATTCAAATGTGAAGAGTCACATCCTTTCACACAAAAGCTTTGTGTAATCGATTACACTAATTTGGTAATCGATTACCAGTGTTTGTTTCTAACTAAATAAAAAGATGTAACTCTTCAAAAGGTTTTTGACTTTTTCAAATTGGTTTTAAGTTTTTCTAAAAGTTATAACTCTTCTAAATGGTCCTCTTGGCCAGACATGAAGAGTCTATAAAAGCAAGGCTTTGATTTGCTTTTCTATATACTTTTTCACTTATTCAATCAATCCTTTACAAGTCCTGAATCTCTTTACAAGCCCTGAATCTCTTTGAACTTCTTCTTCTTCTTCTTCTTCTTCTTCTTCTTTGTGCCAAAAGCTTTCTAAAGTTTTCTGGTTTTCTAAACCTTGAAAACTTGTGCTATTCATCTTTTCATTCTCTTCTCCCTTTGCCAAAAAGAATTCGCCAAGGACTAACCGCCTGAATTCTTTTTGTGTCTCTCTTCTCCCTTTTCCAAAAGAACAAAGGACTAACCGCCTGAATTCTTTTGTGTCTCCCTTCTCCCTTGTCAAAGAATTCAAAACGACACAGTCTGAGAATTCTTTTGATTCTTCCGTTTCCCTAATACAAAAGTTTTCAAAGGACTAACCGCCTGAGAATTCTTTTGTATCCCCATTCACAAAGTATCAAAGGTTTAACTGCCTGAGATCTTTGTCTTAACACATTAGAGGGTACATCCTTTGTGGTACAAGTAGAGGGTAGATCTACTTGGGTTTGACTAAGAACAAGAGAGGGTACATCTCTTGTGGATCAGTTCTCGTGGAGGGTACATCCACTAAGTTCAAAGAGAACAAGGGAGGGTACATCCCTTATGGATCTTTGCTTGTAAAAGGATTTTTACAAGGTTGAAAGAAATCTCAAGGACCGCAGGTCGCTTGGGGACTGGATGTGGGCACGGGTTGTTGCCGAACCAGTATAAAAACTCTTGTGTGTTTGTTTTCTTCTTCCCTACTCTTTTACTTTCCGCTGTGCATTTAATTTCCGCTTTTACTTTCTGTTAAGATTCTCTTCTACTCCTCATCCTCTTAACAATTTAGAAATAATTAATTCAACCCCCCGTTCTTAATTATTCTGAGGCCACTCGATCCAAAAATGTCTTTAAATTGAAAAAGGTTCTATATGGTGTAAAACAAGCCCCTAGGGCTTGGTATGAATGTTTGAGCAAATTTCTTTTAGAAAAGGACCTCACAAGAGGAAAGGTTGATACCACACATTTTATCATAATAAAAATGAATGATATTCTTTTAGTATAGATTTATGTTGATGATATAATCTTTGGGTTTACTAATGATTCTCTGTGCAAAGAATTCTTTCAAGATATGCAAAGTGAATTTGAAATGTCCATGATGAGAGAGTTGAATTTCTTCCTTGGACTACAAATAAAACAAACAAAGAATGGAATATTTATTAGTCAATCAAAATATTGCAAAGAACTGCTAAATAGGTTTGGGATGAAAAACACTAAACAAATAGCAATTCCTATGAGCACTGCTTGCTATCTGGATAAAGATGAAATCGGTCGATCAATAGACATAAAGAAATATAGAGGTATGATCGGATCTCTTCTTTATTTATCAGCAAGTAGACTTGATATAATATTTAGTGTTTGTATGTGTGCAAGATATCAAGCAAATCCCAAAGAATCTCACCTTAGTGTCATTAAAAGAATAATGAGATATTTATTAGGCACTATAAATCTAGGGTTATGATATCCTAAGGATTCCTCTTATAACATAGTAGTATACTCTGATTCTGATTTTGCTGGATGCAAAACTGATAGAAAAAAGTACTAGTGGAACTTGTCATTTTATTAGTTCTGCTCTAGTATCATGGCATAGCAACACTACTACAAAAAGCATTTTTAACATCGGCTTATTAACATCGATTTTGGACAAAACCGATGTCAAGCTAAACGCGGTGGCATATTTGTAAATAACGGTTTTTCAGAAAACCGATGTTAAGAATGATACTTTATTTACAAATATGCCACCGCGTTTAACTTAAAATCAGTTTTGTCCAAAACCGATATTAACGTATGATATGTTAACATCAGTTTTCCAAAAAACTGATGTTAATATAAACTTTTTTTTTAATTATCTATATATTTTTAAAAAAAATCATATATTGCGTTTTAATTATATTTTAATTAAAAAATATAATAATTAATAAACAATAATAAATTCAAAAGGTGAGCATTTAAAAATTAAACTAAATTTTTAAAATGAATTTCGTAATTTTAATTTTATTATTTCATTATTATCATTTAAATATAACACACATTTATATAAATTATTTGATATTAGTTAATTTGAAAAAAAATTGTTTTTAATAATAGAGTTTAACTTTTATAGAATTTTTATAGAATGTTGGTAAAAATAATTATACCGTAAAAAATTAAAATTTATTATTAATATATTTTTATTTAATTATTATAAAAAAAATTATATTTCTTCTGATTGTTTTACATATATTATATTTCTTCTGATTGTTTTAATCAAAGATGGTAATTAAGCATTCGCTTTCAAAATACTACTACATTAATTAACTATTCTCACCAAACTTGCCCTCAAACCATAATAATGACGAACGTTAAATTATATATTGTGGTTGGAAGGGAGATCAAATTCGAATAGGGATTACGATATTGGCGAAAGTGAAGTCATGAGCAAGGTGTTCAATGCTTTTGGTGCAATTTTCCTCGAGATACAGGTCATATTTCTATTCTTCTTTTTCTTACACAAATTAATTGCGTTGGCACTTACATAAATAGGGAAGAAAAATTATTGTTTTTTTCTCTCAAGAAAACATAATAAATTAATTAGCCAAGTTTGTCGAAAGTGGATAATTAATGTCAGTTAACCAATGGAACGTTACATAGATAAAAAATTGTTTTTAATTTTATTCATTCTTATATTTTATTTGTTTTATAAGTTTGTGCTTTAGAAATTAAAATTAAAAAAAATATAAACTTATAAAGATTAAAATGACAAAAAAACCTTAGCAAGATCAAACATAAAAAAAAACACAAATTTACTTGACTAAATTTAATAATTATATATATAATTATTACACTATAATTATATATATATATATATATATAATTATTACATATATTGCACTATTAATTATATTTTAATTAAAAAATATAATAATTAATAAACAATAATAAATTGAAGGGTAGAGTTTATGTTAAAAATTGCTCCTCTTTATTATCTTTTTAAGTGAAATTTTTATTTGGGTTCTTTTAAAAGAAAATCTTTATATTAAAACACGTGTCCCCTTTTGAGTATTATTTAAAATTCTTTTATCTTGTAAATTTTTTTTCTTCTTATTTTTAATTAAAGACTAACATTTTATTGAATAATAAAAAGATCACATGAGGAGATCTAAACCCGAGTACTCGTGCATTAATCCTTTTAACTTTAAGTAGGATTTTCATTTGAATTCTCTCGCGTGAAAATCTCTACTACTACTAATAGTGTGTTTCGGTACTTCCTAAAATTAATTTTACCACCAAAATTATGGTAGAAAATTGAAAAATTAAAATTAAGAAATTGATGCAATTATTTGTCCATTTGGTTTCAACTTTATTTTATTAGAATTGAAAACTAATTTAAACACACTAAAATTCCCATGAAAGAAGTAATTAACTTCAAGTATCTCTTTTACTATGAAGTATTTTCTTTAACGATCAAAACTGTCCAATCATTCTAATTTTTTCTATTTAATTAAATAAGTTATATTATTTGTCTTATCTATATAAAGAAATGTTAGCGTATTCTTTTTTCAATACTCTCTCATGATTAACTGACATTTGTTAAAAATTATCAAGTTTGGTTAATCATACTTATCATTTAATGATTTTATTTCTTAATTTAAATATAAGATTTTATCTCTGTATATCCACTTAGATAACATACAATCTCACATAATATTTTTTCTTTTTTAAAAAATTCCTCTCTATTTCTTTTTAGCATCTAAAGTGTAAAAGATACGAGCAAATTTTCAAATTTACCCAACTAAACGCCCCTTTGTTGTCAGGAACACAGTTTCATTGCTTCTACGTCACTTCCTTTAATTCATTACAAAAATAGTGCAAGGTCGCATCCCTGTGCGGACGGTGCCAAGAAATGTCACGTTTATTTTTGTTGAATAAGGAATGTCATATTTATTAAATTTGTTGTCATTATTAAAAAAAAATACAGGACCATGCGTTTAAAAAGTGAAATCAAGAGGTGGCCTTGCTTTGAAAAAATTTAATGTATAAAACGAAATATAAAAAAATTAGAAAAATCTTTGTTTTTTTATATTTCACATTATTTATTGAATGAATTAATAGATTTGTAAATATAAAATAATATCATTCTTGCTTTCTTTTTTCTTTTTATTGTTATCATGTTTTTTTTCTTTCTTTTTCATTTTTTCAATTCTCTGTTTTACTTAACTTTTAATTTAAAGAACCTTTTCGTTTCATTTTAAGATAATAATAATAATACATCAAAATCTCAAGTTACTATCTATAAAAAAATATAAAAATCTACTATATACTTCTTTATAATAAATTATTATAAATATAATTATTTATCAAAATAATTTCTTTCTCCTTAGTAGGTAGATGTTAAGCAGTGCGGTAAATTTTTAATATGTGTTTTTACAGCCGCCAAAGATTATTGCTAGTTTAATAGGCATGCTATCATTTGATTATTGAGGATAACTATTGTTTCATTACCCTTTATTGAGCCCGAGTAGTGCGGTAAATTTGGCTCTCAAATGACTGAAAGGATGTGTACCTTTTAAAATACAACTTGCATTTTAAATATAAAAAACGGTGGATATTAGTTCAATTCAATCAACGAATTCATATAGGGAGAAAAAATATTTTGTGTTTCTTATTTAAAATCCTTTCTATTTTTTTTATAGGAAACCCTCGTATTACACGCCCATATCAAAAACAAATCAACTGTTCCATCTTTTCCACATTGCACATCAATTATTCTTTCGCACCCTCGAAAATCAATTTTCTGTCTTCTTTGCATCTTCTTCCTCTCTCAATCGTTTTCCATGGCTCGTACCAAGCAAACCGCTCGCAAATCCACCGGTGGAAAGGCTCCTAGGAAGCAACTCGCCGCCAAGATACTTTTTTTTTTTTATTTAGGGTTTCATTTTTTTTCTAGTTAGGGTTTCTCGATTTCAATTACCTTTTATTCCTAATTTCCAGAAGGTTTATTGACAATTGATTCTTCAATTATGTAATTATGTGATTTTGGATATTAATAATTCAATAAACGCGTGATTTCTGTGTAGGCTGCAAGGAAATCTGCACCGACAACCGGTGGAGTCAAGAAGCCTCATCGCTATCGCCCTGGAACTGTTGCTATTTCCAGTTTTCTCACCCGTTATTGATCTTATTACAGTGAATAACAATACCTATGAATATGATTATAATAAAAGCATTGAAAAATCTTTTTAGAAATGTGTCCTGTGCATAGTGCATAAGAGCGATTCAATTCAAAGAAAGAGAAGCGAGAGAAACAGATGAGGGGTTTGAATCAATTAGGGGTAGTAGTTGAGACCATCTACGAGGAAGAATGCGAGTTTTCTTCCTCTAACTCCTCTTCTTCTTCCCCTTCACCATCATTTTCCTCTTCTTTTGCATCTCTCCACTCCAGAGTAAAGGCCTGGTAATAATTCCTTCTTTCCATTATTAGCATACCATTTTTCTCTTATATTGGAAAAATTGATGTTAACGAATGTATTAATTTGACAATTAACATCGGTTTTTTTTAAAAACCAATGTTAACGATATTAACATTGATTTTTTTGGAAAAATCGATGTTAACAAATGTGTTAATGTTGACAGTTAACATCGGTTTTTTTGGAGAAACCGATGCTAACGTACGTTAACATCGGTTTTTTTGTAAAAACCGATGTTAATATCAAAAACGTTAACATCGATTTTTTGGAAAAACCGATGTTAACGAATGTGTTAATGTTGAAAGTTAACATTGGTTTTCTGTAAAAAAACCGATGTTAACTTTCAACATTAACACATTTACAGAAAACCGATGTTAACTGTCAACATTAAAACATTCGCTAACATCAGTTTTTTTTACAGAAAACCGATGTTAACTTTCAACATTAATATACATTTTTTGGGTGTAATTCATATTACCAACATCGATTATTTATATAACCAATGTTGGTAATTTTACGTTAACATCGATTTTTAAAAAACCGATGTTAACGATAATACTATCAACGTTGGTACTTTCAACATCAGTTTGAACCGATGTTGAAAGTCATAAATAACCGATGTAGAAAGCATATTTTCTAATAGTGCAAAAAGCAAAATAGTGTTGCCTTATCAACTGTAGAGGCGAAATATATTTTTGTTGGAAGTTGTTGTGCACAAATACTTTGGATGAGACAACAACTTTCTGATTATGGCTTAATGATTGATCATATTCTCATTCGCTATGACAACACGAGTGCAATCAATTTATCCAAAAATCCTATTTTGCACTCTAGAACAAAACATATTGAAATAAGACATCACTTTCTAAGAGATCATGTTCAAAAGGGAGATTGTGTATTAGAATTTGTTGACACAAAGAATCAGCTAGCTAATATCTTTACAAAACCTCCCCCCAAAGAAAATTTCTTTGCTATTAGAAGAGAATTAGGACTCATAGCAATTTGATTGTTTATAATGATTGTTTTGATGGTTATTTATCATGATTATTTATGATGATTGTTTATAAAGGATTGTTTTTTATGGTTGTTTATCATGATTATTTATAATGAATGTTTACTTTGGTTGTTTAGGCTTTGGTACTTTATATTGGTGATTAATTCTGTTTAGGATTTTTTATTTTCAGCATTATGTTCTGTTATGGTTCTTTCCTATGTGGATAATATTTTCTATGATATTATTTCTATTATATGGATTTTCGGCTCCTTCTTTGTTATAGTGCTCCCTATTTTTTGATGTTGCCAAAGCAGGAGAGATATCTGTAAGGAAAGGGAATTTTTACTTGAAAAATTTACTTGAACATATCTTCTGAAAATATTTAGTCTAAGCAATCATTGTAAAATTAAGGGGGAGTGAATCTGCCGCAAAGAGATATTTTTCTTTACTCCTTTCAGATGGTTGTCATCATCAAAAATGGGGAGAATGTGAATGAATGTATACAGGATTTGATGATGCCAAAAGAACAAGATTGCTTTAAGTCTAAAGTTACTACAAGTCTAAATTCAAGATCAAGAGAAATCTAAGGCTTAGTTTTATTTGTTAAAAGAATCTCACATTGGTTAATAAGGTTTGACCTCAAAAATTGATTTTTAAATGTTTATATAAAGCTTTAAAAGATGTTTTATCAGTACAAAACTACATGTTTTTAAATGCTTGAGGACTGGACGTAGACACGGGAAGTGGCTGAACCAAGATAAAACAAGTTTGCATTTCTCTCTTTTCTATCTTGTTTATTTTATCTCTCATAATTTCATCTTGCATACTTGAAGAATATTGTTGAAATAGTTTGCATCTTCGTCTTTATCTTCAATATTTTGAACATATAGATTTAAAATTGGAATTAGAACTTGATTAATCGGGAGAATTTTTAGAACTTAATTCACCCCCCTCTTAAGTTATTGAGGCCACTTGTCCAACAATTCATGGAAACATCTGAAGCTAATCAACATGTAATTCAAAATCTGGAAATTTATGTTGGTAAGCTAGCAAAAAAAGTGGCTAAATTACCCTTTTTGGTCACAAGGGAAGAGAACTTTGTAGAGGTTGAAGCTTATGAGGAAAGTCTTGTAGAAGAGCATGATTCAAGAGAAAAAGATAAAGAAAAAAGTGAGAAGAGAACACAACAACAATGGGAGAAGTGCTCACAAGTAGAAATTCAACAAGAAAGTATTCTCCGAGTCAATACCCCTCCTCATCAACTGATTGGCAAGGAAGAAAGGCATGAAGAACCTTATAAATCTTTAAGTGCCATTCTCTCCTGGATCACTAGCACTTCTCTTACTATGATATGGAAGGCTTTTTTTGGATACATGAGTTTCATGGAGTCTCTAGCCAAGAGGCGAAAGTGCAAGGAAGATGTGTTCTATGTGACCTTTATGCCACCTTGAAGACATCTAACCAGTCAAGCTAATGACATTAAAAAAGCGCTTGCTGGATGGCAACCCATGATTTCTTACTTTATCTTTTTTTTAATTAATTGCATTGTGTGTTTTTCTGTTATTTCTTAGGATAGTTGTGTTCAATTTATTTCAATAATAATGTGTGCTTGCCTTAGATCTAGGAGGTTAAGAAAACTATAGGAATTTCTTGCATGAGTGAAGTGATAAGAAGCGACCACATGCCTGTACGAGTTGCCTGGCCAGGAGTCCAGCTTCCTTCTATAGGGAGTGATACCTTTGGTATTGGTAATGATGATGCCGTAGAGACTGAAGTTGATGATGATTACGTTGTAGACATCACTATTACGCAAGGAGCTTGGGATCTAGGGCCCACACAGGATTGAAGCCCATTTTGATCAGGATTTTTCGTTAATTTTCTTTATTTGTCTTTATTTATTTTGTTTTGTTTTTATTTATTTTATTTCTTGCATTTAGGACAATCTAATTTCATTAGTTTAATTTTAGTAGTTTAAATTCAGTCATGTAATAGCTTTAATTTAGTTTGATGCATGATAGAGAAGTAGATACTTATTGATTGGTTGCAACATATTTTGAGTGAACTGATTGCATGAGTGAGACTAACTGTGTACTAATGAGTATTTTTGTATTACTGATTCTCATGCAAGCAGGCGTCAGTGTAAGTGATGGAGTGTAATAGTACAAGAGTGAAAAAGTTAGTATTTCTGACAGAAAAGCATAGAATGAGAACCTTCATTCAATGAAAATCGGTAAGTTGTGTGAACTTTCAACTGTGAGAGAACGACTTATTTTAATTTCCTGATTTTGCATGATTCTTGGATTGCTTGAAATGCATGTATGATGTGGTGATGATCAAGGCCTTGTTTATTATTTTATTCAGCTACTTAGCCAAAAAACCATCATGTGAATGAATGCATCCCTTGCACCCTTTTTAAGCCTAATGTAAAAATTTTATCATTGGAACCCAAGCCCAAAATGTGATATTTACTAACTATCCTTTCTTAGGTGGTAGGATAGTACTCATGGATCCAGACAAATTTGTCCCAAATTTGGGGGAATGTTTTTGGGTGATTTTCTATTGCAGGAAAATAAATATACAACACAAGTTAAATTGAGTTACAAAATATGGTATTACTCCAACCTAGTATGAATGCTTTTACATTTGCAAAAAAAAAAAAGAGAGAAGATTTAAAGAATAAAAGCTGGGATAAACCATCATTAAAGAAAATAAAGGTGCTAAAAAGAGTAGCAAAGCAATAAGGTTGGTGTTGTGAAAAATTCCAAGTTGTGGTTTGTAAATAATTTGGGCGAATGAATGCTCTCCTAGATCCTAAGCTTTGAATCCTAGAAAAACCATGATTTCTTTGTTAGCCCAGCCATGTTACAAGCCTAATAAAGTCCTTAGTGATCCACATTGTGCACGTATGATTGCATTGACTGAGATAATGTGCAAAGTTTAGAATTTTACTATTCAGTTGTTATAATTCAAGCACTTTTACCGAGACACTTGTGGGATTGAGAGAAACACTAGCCTTGTGAGGACTGAAGTTGGTGATTATTTCCTTGTGATCTATCATTCTTGCTAACTGTCATACCCTAATTTCGTCCGGGGACCTTTGCTTGATGACATGCGACCTTTGTTTGGTCCTTGTAAGGTGCTTGGCACTCATCATTAGGCAATTTGTGAAATTCCGGGACATGCCGGAAAACAAAAGAAAATATTGATGCACAATCCGTAAGGTTCCGTGACACACCGGAAATCAAATGGAAGCATCATTGCACAATTAATGAGGTTCCGTAACATTCCGTAAGTCAAAAAGGGGATGATTATGTAATCCGCAAGGTTCCGTAACATTACGGAAAGAAAACAAGTATCGTTACGAAATTCGTAAGTTTCCGTAACTTTACGAAAAAAGAATCACCAAAAAAAAGGCAGGGGGTGTACTTAGTAAAAATGGGGGTGCAAATAGCAACCAGGCCCACTTGGGCCCTCCAGAAGATTCCTCCAGAAGGCTGTTGCTTCTGGAGGAAGCAACCCTGCTCGCCTGGGCGAGCTGGGTGGCAAGCTTCTCCCCCAATTTTCTATAAATAGGGGGAGAAGTGAAGTGAATAAGGGTTCAGCCCCTTAGGCACTTCTCTCTCTTTCGAATTTGCTTGGAAAAATTGTTTCCGTGAAGAAAATCCAAGCCGAGGCGCTTCCGAATCGTTTCCGTAACGTTTCCGTGAGGAATTTTGCGAAGGTTTCGACCGTTCGTCGACGTTCTTCATTCGTTCTTCATCGTTCTTCGATCTTCAACGGGTAAGTACCTCGAACCAAGCTTTTCGATTCATTCTATGTACCCGTGGTGGTCCACATTGTGTTTCGTGTATTTTTATTCTCGTTTCATTTACTTTTTATACCCCCTTTTGACGTGCTTAAGCCATTTTATTTAAGTCATTTCTCGCTTAACCTAAAAATAAAATAAATTTCCACCGATCGTTTGAATTGTATTATCCGTTAACTTCGGTTAAAATGAATTCCGACCGTTCGGTCGTGCCGTAACCACGTTGGAAATAAAAAAAGAGGTAAAATTATAATATAATAATAAAAAAAATGTCTTTTAGTAAAATAAAGCGGAAAATCAATCGGACGTTTTCTCTTTGGGATTTCTCATTCTTAATTGAATTGACTAATAACTAAAGTGAAACTAAGGCTAAAATCAACTCGCCTAGTCTAGCTCGTCCATAAAAATAGGTTTTTGAAGTTTGTCATTTCAATTTCTTACTAAGTAAAATGGATCATTTTCAAGGTCCAACGCCTTAAAATGATCACCTTTTAAGTAAAAAGAATCACTTGATAAAAAAGAACTACGTAGGTCTGATTTCCTCATCGCAAATTGAGGAATACGTAGGAGCAAAGGGAAACACCCTTGTCGACCACAAAAAGAGAAAAAATATAAAAAGGGTATAAAGGATATAAAGGCATAAAAAGGGAATATAAAAAATCAAAGTCATGTTCGCACATTCGATTAAAGGCTGTCGTCCCTTGCGACGGACGTGTGAGGTGCTAATACCTTCCCCGTGCGTAAATACAACTCCCGAACCTTTCACTTAAAAGTTCGTAGGTCGCGTCTTTTCCGGTTTTTTCCGACGTTTTCCTCAAATAAACGTTGGTGGCGACTCCGCGCGTATTCCTTTCATGGAACACGCATCCCGCGAGTCTCGCGTCGCCCTCCCGCCGAAGGGTAGGTTGCGACAGTTGGCGACTCCACTGGGGACTATTTTTAGAGAGTTAGGCCATTTAATCTTGTGCAATGTTTTATCATGACTTTCTCCTTTGTTGGTTTCCCTTTATTTTATGTTCTTGTGTATATAAACTCTTTGTTGCTTTTAGTGCGTTTTAAAATGTATGCATGAGGTAAATATTTATTCATTTGATGCACACAAACACCAACACTATTTGCACACACTAAGAGTTGAAAAAGGGGCCCTATACCCGGGTTCACGGGAACATAAGGAGTGGAGGTGAATCTGTGATCATGCTAGGTCTCCGACTTGCTTGATTATAGTGAACCCTCATCTAGAGCTTTTCTCTTTGAAAACTTATTGTTGCTAGTAGTCCCTACTACTGCAATGTGTTCTTCAAAGGGGATGATACCTCTAGAGACCATCAAGAGAAATATGACCACCTTGGGAGTTATCACTAAAAGCCTTTTTAGCTCTCTCCCTTATAGGTCCCTTAAATAGGGGCACGGAGCAAACACGCTGCGTGCCATTTTTCACACTGCCATGCATAAATATCATATACCCTTTTGCTTATGTTCAGTGGATATTGTCATGCTATTGCGCCTTTTGCATATGCATAGGGGTTCTGTCTTGATCCCCTCTATAGACAAATCAATGGAAGGTCCGGGTCACCGTTTTAAATACATACGTTGGGGCACTTTGCTACCCCTATACGTTGTGTCTAAAAAGGAGACAATGTCCCGGGCACCCGCATTCTTAAAATACAACTGTGTCATATGCATTCCTTCATGCATTCATCCATCCCACCCATGAGATATCGAAGTTTTGATTTGCACCAGCTTTTTGTCTCACTTTAGTAAGCATGGGGACAAATCAAACCGGCAAGAGGTTTTACCAAGTCAAGGTTAAAGGCCTAGATACCACCAGCATCAAGGAATTAGGGCGGTTGATGGAACCTCTCCAAATGCAAGCTTTCCGCAAGATTTACGGAAAGATCTTAGAGTTGACCATAGCAGAGGTATCCATAGAAGCCATTGCATCACTCACCCAATACTACGACCAGCCTTTGAGATGCTTCACGTTCGGAGACTTCCAATTAGTACCAACCATTGAAGAATTTGAGGAAATTCTAGGATGTCCTCTCGGGGGAAGAAAACCATATCTTTCCTCCGGGTGTCTCCCCTCTTTGAGCAGAATTGCAACTGTGGTCAAGGATTCAGCAAGAGGTTTGGACCGCATAAAACAGATTCAGAACGGCATAGCGGGCCTACCACAGAGGTACCTAGAAGACAAGGCGAGGGGTATGTCCAATCAAGGAGATTGGGTCCCGTTTATGGATGTGTTAGCTTTGCTAATTTTTGGGGTCGTCCTCTTTCCAAACGTGGATGGTTTGGTGGACCTAGCAGCAATCAACGCTTTCCTTGCATACCACCATAGCCAGGAAAGTCCGATGGTAGCTGTCTTGGCAGATTTATTTGACACATTTGACCAAAGGTGCGAAAAGAGTAGCGCACGGATCATCTGTTGCTTGCCCGCCCTCTGTGTTTGGTTGGTTTCGCACTTGTTCCAGCAAGACACAAGGCATCCATGTCCGCTCCTGAGCCATCGCTCGTGTACTGAAAAGAGGAGAATAGATTGGGACCAGCTTTTGGCTGGGATAGGAGGTAGAACAATCAATTGGTTCCCCCGATGGAAGGAAGGAAAGGAGGGAGTCCTTTTCTCATGTGGAGGGTACTCAAACATTCCGCTGATAGGAACGAGGGGTTGTATTAACTACAATCCCGCGCTCGCTATAAGACAACTAGGGTACCCCATGAGGGGAGCACCGATGGAAGAAAGCATGTCTTCTTTCCTTGTGAGGGATTTCGGCGCACAAAATTTCTAGGCTATACAAGCAATCCATAAGGCATGGGAAACCCCGTTAAGGAAAGATCAAGAACTTAGGGGCATTCGTAATGGCATCATTGGTGGGTACCATGAATGGCTGAAAGTTCATATACGAGGTTTAGATTGGCTCGCCAAGTTAAAAGTTGTCAGCGAAGAGAGTTTTGAAGCACCGGAAGAGGACGAAGAAGTCCAAGCTCTCAAAAGCGAGTTAGGAAAGGCGAAACTTGCCAAGGAGAAGTTCAAGTTGGCCGCTACACACATCCGGAAGGAGTGTGCCGGATTACGGGAAGAGAATGCGACTACCGTAAGAGCCCTTGAACAAGAGACCAAGAGGGCTCGCAAGGAAGAGTATGGCCGGAATAAATTTCGCGGAGCTCTATGGGGTAGCAACAATGAACTCAAGCTGCGAAGGGAAGAGAGGGACCAGTCGCGAGCACATAGCATGGTTTTGAAAGAGGAGTTAGTTGCCTGTTCAAGGTCCAAAAGGAGCTTGTCTCAGCGTTTATGCGAGACGGAGACCAACATGCTAGCTATCATCGCCAAGTACCAAGAAGAGTTAGGTCTAGCCACGGCCCACGAGCATAGGATCGCGGACGAGTATGCCCAAGTATACGCGGAAAAAGAGGCTAGAGGAAGGGTGATCGACTCTTTACACCAAGAGGCAACCATGTGGATGGATCGGTTTGCTCTTACCTTGAACGGGAGTCAGGAACTTCCCCGATTGTTAGCCAAGGCCAAGGCGATGGCAGACACTTACTCCGCCCCCGAAGAAATTCATGGGCTTCTCGGCTATTGTCAGCATATGATAGACTTAATGGCCCACATAATTAGAAATCGCTAGGAAACTTGTATGGTCTCTCAGTCCTTGACTAGATACAAATTTTTGAAATAAAATGAGTTGGTCCCATGTTTCTACTCCAAAAAAGCTTGTGCGAATCAAATCACTCCTGCATTTTTTCTTTCTTTACCCACTCCTCACGTTTGGTTTTTTTAGGGAAAAACACCATAACTAAACGCGCCACAAGGCATCCCTATCGCACCAGATCCAAATCTAGAACGATGGGTGATCAAGAGGAGACACAGGAACAGATGAAAGCCGACATGTCGGCTCTGAAAGAACAGATGGCCGCCATGATGGAGGCCATGTTAGGAATGAGGCAGCTCATGGAGAAAAACGCGGCCACCGCTGCCGCTGTCAGTTCGGCTGCCGAAGCAGACCCAACTCTCTTGGCAACTGCGCACCATCCTCCCTCAAACATAGTAGGACGGGGAAGGGACACACTGGGGCACGATGGCAGCCCTCACCTGGGACACAACCGAGCGGCTTACCCTTATGGATTGCCGCCCAACTACTCACCACCCGTCTTGCAAGACGATGCGGGCCATATTGCTTCTCTCGTCCTTGAAAGAGAGCCTCCTCAACAGCCCGAAGAGGTCTACAAAGACCCTCAAGACTATGCTCGAAGGGATGTCGAGTTCTATCCCCCGATCCCCGAAGGGCCAGCACCCAGCACGTTGCCTCAACCCAACATCGCGACACAACCAATAGTTTTGTCCACGAAAGGACCGCCCCCGGCAACTGAAGAAAGGAGGAAGCTCGATCTCCTCGAGGAAAGATTGAGAGCCGTGGAAGGATTTGGGGACTATCCGTTCGCAAACATGACGGATCTTTGCTTGGTACCCGATGTTGTTATTCCCCCGAAGTTCAAAGTGCCGGACTTCGACAAGTATAAAGGGACGACTTGTCCCAAAAACCATCTCAAGATGTACTGTCGCAAGATGGGCGCACACTCTAGGGATGAAAAGCTATTAATACACTTTTTTCAAGATAGCTTGGCCGGATCCGCGGTAGTCTGGTACACTAATTTGGAAGCTTCCCGTATCCGTACTTGGAAGGATCTGATTACTGCCTTCCTAAGGCAATATCAGTACAATTCTGATATGGCTCCCGATCGCACTCAGCTGCAGAATATGTTCTAGAAAGAGGGCAAAACCTTTAAAGAATACGCACAGCGGTGGAGAGACCTGGCGGCACAAGTAGACACTCTTCCAGTGTTCTACTATGAGAAGCTAGTAGGTTACATGCCGTCCAGTTTCGCGGACCTAGTGTTCGCCGGGGAAAGAATCGAGGAAGGGTTGAAAAGAGGAAAGTTCGATTACGTTTCCTCCATAAGTGTGAATGCCAAAAGAATCGGGACTACGGGGGCAAAAAGGAAGGAAGGAGATGCCCATGCCATCTCTTCAACACCCGCGTGGGTCAAACCCTCGCAGAAACCTCATGGTACCCATCAGTAGGCGCAACATCACCCGAGCTTCTCGGCTCATACCGGGAACACCTCTAGTTCGGCACCTGTGCAGCCTAAGACACCCACCCAGAGGGAAGCTCCCCAAGTTCCAAGTCCGAACACAACTCGCCCGGCCGGTAATTCCAACGCAACAAGGAACTTCCCTCCGAGGCCATTTCAAGAATTCACCCCACTCCCAATGACATACGAAGACCTCTTGCCGTCCCTCATCGCCAACCATTTGGCCGTGGTAACTCCCGGAAAGGTCCTCCAACCCCCTTTCCCAAAGTGGTATGACCTTAATGCAACTTGCAAGTACCATGGGGGTGTCCAGGGGCATTCCATTGAAAAATGCTTGGCCCTTAAATACAAGGTCCAACATTTGATAGATGCTGGATGGCTGACTTTCCAAGAGGATCGGCCCAATGTGAGAACCAACCCGCTCGCCAATCATGGAGGGGGAGCGGTTAACGCCGTTGAGTCTGATAGGCCGCGCAGGTCTAAACCTTTAAAGGATGTGGCAACCCCTAGGAGGTTTATCTTTGAGGCCCTACAAAAGGGAGGCATGATTCCCCATGGTGGGCGTAAGGAGGATTCCTGTTTACTGCATTCCGGCGAGCTGCATGACATGGAAACATGTTTGGGAGTAGAGGAATTATTACAGCAAATGATAGATCAAGGTCGACTGGAAGTTGGCAGTGAAGGAAGAGAAGAGCAGCATATATGCATGCAGTCCGCGGATGGGAGCGGTGTTGCGAGGCCCAAACCCTTGGTGATATACTTCACCAAGGGCACAGCTTCGCAAAAGCCCGGACACCCCTTAGCAGCTAGACCTGTTCCTTTCCCATACCAAAATAGCCACGCAGTACCATACACCTCCGAGGGAGAAGGAAGAAGAAGCCACCGACGTCAGCTTGTTGTTGGCTAAAGTAACAAATGTCACGGGACTGAGTGGTGTGACCCGTAGTGGTCGTGTGTTCGCGCCTCCGGACCTACCAGTCCAACCCGCGGACGTCAAGGGAAAAGGAAAAGTGGGGGAGGAACAAGATGGCGAAGCACCCCACGCTTCGAATAAAGATATTCCGGCAAAAGGCCTTCCGGAGAAAAAGGATGGTAAAAAGGAGGTGTCGCTAGAGGAAGCCAGCGAGTTCCTCCGTATAATTCAGCAGAGCGAATTCAAGGTTATCGAACAGCTCAACAAAACCCCGGCCAGGGTCTCGCTGTTGGAGTTACTCATGAGCTCCGAGCCTCATCGGGCTCTGCTAGTGAAGGTTTTGAACGAGGCCCACGTGGCCCAAGATATCTCGGTAGAAGGTTTCGGAGGGCTGGTCAATAATATCACTGCCAACAACTATCTCGCCTTCGCCGAAGAAGAAATCCCCGCCGAGGGGAGAGGGCATAATAAAGCTTTGCACGTATCAGTCAAGTGTATGGACCATATCGTAGCCAAGGTGCTCATCGATAATGGTTCCAGATTAAACGTGATGCCTAAGAGCACTTTGGAGAAATTACCATTCAATGCCTCCCACTTAAAGCCAAGTTCAATGGTGGTTCGTGCCTTCGACGGCACCCGCCGAGAGGTTAGGGGAGAGATCGATCTCCCAGTACAGATAGGCCCTCACACCTGTCAAGTTACCTTCCAAATAATGGATATTAACCCCCCTTACAGCTGTCTGTTGGGGCGCCCGTGGATCCACTCAGTAGGAGTTGTTCCCTCAACACTCCACCAAAAGTTGAAATTCGTAGTGGAAGGGCATCTGGTCATCGTATCAGGCGAGGAAGACATCTTGGTGAGCTGCCCATCCTCTATGCCTTATGTGGAAGCCGCAGAGGAGTCATTAGAAACCGCTTTCCAGTCTTTTGAGGTGGTAAGCATTTCCTCCGTGGACTCCTTCTCTGGGCAAGCTTGCCTGTCTGATGCAGCAGTAATGATGGCCCGAGTTATGTTGGGGAACGGTTACGAACCCGGAATGGGTTTAGGCAAAGACAACGGCGGCATAACTAGCTTGATAAATGCCAAAGGAAATCGTGGGAAGTATGGTTTAGGCTATAAACCCACTCAGGCTGATATAAAGAGAAGCATCGCGGGAAGAAAGAGCGGTGGTCAAAGCTCGCGGTTGAGACAAGAAAGTGAAGGAAGCCCGCCCTGCCACATAAGTAGAAGCTTTATAAGCGCGGGTCTGGGAGACGAAGGTCAAGTGGTCGCAATATACGAAGATGATGTTCCGAGTACATTGGATTTGGTACGACCATGCCCTCCTGATTTCCAGCTAGGAAATTGGCAAGTGGAGGAACGCCCCGGCATTTACGCAACGAGCATAATGTAAACTGAAATTCTGATACCAGGGGACAGATGTCGTACCGGATGTCACGACATCACGCTTCAGAACATGCAGATTATATGTGTCCGTATGAACAGATTAAACAAGTAAATAACACAAGAGAATTGTTTACCCAGTTCGGTGCAACCTCACCTACATCTGGGGGCTACCAAGCCAGGGAGGAAATCCACTCTCAATAGTGTTAGTTCAAGGTCTAACAGCCCCTGTTTACAACCTTCTCACCTAACCACTACCCGTGCGATCTCTACCTAAGAGCCACTCTTAGATATGAGAACCTCTGCTCACTCCCTCTCACTCACACTCCCGTGTTTACAATTAAGTCAAAGACACACCAGAGATCAACTCTGAACAAAAGAGATCAACTCTACACACTAGAGATCAACTCTAGACACAAGAGATCAACTCTACACACATAGGTCCAACACTTGATGTTAGGGTACCATCAAGGTGGCTCACAAAAGACTCAAGTCCCAAAAACTCACAAACTAACTCTTCAATCCCGGACTTGGTACAGATCTCGTGCAGCCTCCATGATTATATAGCAATTTGCGTTTCTGGGCTGCAACGGCTTGTGCTGGAGGAGATCTATCTTCTTCTGAAAAAATCTGCAGTTAAAGAACTAAAAGATAACTTTTGATCTTTTAGTTTGAATCTTTAATCTTTAATCTTTAATCCCTGAACGAACTCTTCTACTTTGAAATTCGAACTTTAATGATCTTTTAATTCGTTCCTAAAGATAGATCTTCTAATCTCTTGCTAACTGCACAATAATCTGTTAAAGATATAACAGATTTATATGTCCAGTATTTTCGGGCCGGATGTTAGGACATCGTGTCCGACATCGTGGATCCTGCAGCTTCACTTCTGCACTTGACTTTTATCTTGCATTGTACAGCAACTCCAGTATTCTCGGGCAGGATGTCAGGACATTGTATCCGACATCGTGGATCCTGCAACTTCACTTCTGCACTTGACTTTTATCTTGCATTGTACAGCAACTCCAGTATTCTCGGGCAGGATGTCAGGACATTGTATCCGACATCGTGGATCCTGCAACTTCAATTCTTCATTTGACATTTTATCTTGCCTTGTGCATTGTGCAGCCCGATCTTATTCCTTGACATAACGTTGGACATCATGTGCAGCAACTCCAGCTTTCCTTCATTGTCTAAGTGCTTATGTTTTAACAAAATCTTAGCCAATCTTTTAAAGCTCAGTAGAGCTAAACACTAACAATCTCCCCCTTTGGCAAATTTTGTCTAAAACATACTTAGACACTTCCTGAGCAGGTACGAGCAGTTATGCAAGTGGGATCAGCAACTTCCATTATCAGAGTAATCAAGCACAGCGGAAATTCTTCAAGTTGCAAATCTACATGTCTTCTCCAGGATGTCAAGACATCTCTCGTGACATCAGCTTTCTGCTTCTGCTCCCCCTGTCTCCATGCTTACTGCAGCATCTTCTATCAGCTACTAGTCTTTTCAAGGATGTCGAGACATCTCATGTGACATCCGCTATCTGCTCCCCCTGTCTTCATGCTCTTACTGCAGCATCTTCTAGTAGCTTACATCAGTCATCATCAGCAGCAGTCTCCCCCTCAAAATCATATTCATACAACTCCCCCTCAAGATCATGAATCATGCATACATCGTATCCTACTATCCTACTGCCATACATCATACATTCAACATAATCATGCATAATAGCAAGCATAATACTATTACTCCCCCTTTTTAGACATAAATTTGGCAAAAGTAGGATGCATGAAATGAATGTGCAAATATTACAGACCAATAATAATCAACTGTTCAAAGGGACATGCCCCTTTAGCTAATAAAAGTGAAAAGCAAACATAAGGGTCTGATGATCATGGGGTGGCTTCAGAATCATCATCTGATTCTGTCTCTTCTGCTGCATCTTCCTCTTCCTCAGCAGCTTCTTCTTCTTCTTCAGCTGCTTCTTTGTCTTCCTCAGCTGCCTCTTCCTCTTCTTCAGCTGCTTCTTCATCATCAATGCCACTTTCTGAGAGCCTTGTGATCAGCCGTTCTAGCTCCATCTTCTTTTCTGTGGTGGCTTTGATGGTTGCTTCCAGCACCTTGCATGTGTCCTTGAGTTCAGCAATCAAGGCATCCTTGGACACAGCACCTGAAGCAGCAGCTTTCCCTGATGTCGAGACAATGTCTGGGACATGTGTCCCCTCAAACAGTTTGTAATGCAGGGATAGAGGAGATTCTCTCTTCATCATAGAGTCAGTGTAGTTTAAAATATTTGGATGTTGACTCAACATAATGCCACACAATACAGTAGGGAAGGCAATGGGTAATTTGACAGCAAATGATTCTGAATGCTTAACAGTTTGATCAAAAATATAGTTTCCAAAATTAAATTTGGACTTGGTTCCAACAGCATACAGAAATTTACCCAAACCTGTGGCAACAGTGGAAGTATGATTGGTGGGTACCCAGTTTGCAGCACCAATCCTGTGTAGAATTGCATACTTCACACTTAGCTTCCCTGCTGAAAGCTTCCCTTTCTTTGGCCAATGCTGGACTCGTTTGGCAGTGATTTCCTTGGCAATTTGATGCTCAGAAACATCAATATCTATCACTCCATCAGTAGGTCTGCCCAGATATTTGTTGATCACAGCAGGGGAGAATCTAACACACTTTCCTCTGACAAACACTCTTTGATAATCATCACTTTTTCTGTTTGATATGTCAGAGGGAATGTTGACAATGAATTCCCTGACTAGGCCTTCATAACAGTCTCCCAACTTGGTGACTGTCTTCAGTAGTCCAGCAGCCTTGATGAGGTCCATGGTCTCCTTGCAATCAAGGCATCTCTTCCCAATTCTCTTTCAACCGCAAGTCTGCGTTGATACACATATTTCCACTTTTCAACATTGCCAATGGAGTGAAAAGAGATGTTGTCCAATGGTGCATCAGGTACATTTCCAGGCACCTTTCTTCCAGATTTCTTGGCCCTCTTAGATGTCGAGACATCTAGTTCGACATCATCATCAGAATCGGATGAGGAAATTTCTTTCCTCTTCTTGGAGGGGATAGCAGCCTTGCTTCTTCTGGATGTGGCAGGAGTGACTGGAGTACTCTTCTTCTGTGCCATAGTTTTGATTCGTCCAGACCTCTTGATGGGAGTTTTCCCTTTTCGGCTTTGTAATCGTTCAGCAATGCCAGGTGCCAACCTGTTGGCAATGGGTTCTTCATCAGATTCGACTTCTTCTAAGTCAATGAGGTCACCTGGAGCAGGTTCTGGTGCCCGTGGTGCAGGAGTCTCCTCTGAGGCTTGATCCTCTTCTTCTGTTGATTCCTCTTCACTGGGTGAAGGGAGGGCTTCAACATTTGGAGCGGAGGATGTTGGAACATCTTTATTGACATCAGGCACAGAAACATCTGGGGTGGAAGATGTTGGAACATCTTTCTCAGCATCAGGCACAGAAGCATCTTTCAGAATGCTACTCACAATACCGCGGATTTTCTTGTCCATCTCCGTGTCTACTTCCCTAGGACTTGTTGCAAGGCTAGGGTTTTCAGCAATCTTCACTCCCTGTTGTCTTCTGGGAACCAGTTTCTCAGGGACAGAAGCTTGACCAGGAATTACTTGTATGGGTTGGATGTTGAATTCTGGTTGTTCCTGGTGCGGAGATGATGGTACAGCGGGTGAACCAGAAGCGGAAATTTCTTTTGGTGAGGTAGCCATGGAAAAGCAGAGCGTTTGGAATGATTTCGTAAATCTCAGAAGGCTATTGGGAAATGCTGGTAAAAACACGAATGCCAAGCAGATATAAATTTGAATGAAGAATGTAGAGGGGCGTGTGAAGCAACGGTCGAATTCGTTTTGGCTTAATAGTGAACGTGCTATTAATGTTAAGTGATTCGTTTGGGCACGTTCAAATTGCTGTAGTTGCTATAATTCCTCTAGCAAACAAATGCCCAGCTTGCCCCTCAGTTTTTCAAACTGATTTGCATCCAAAGCCTTTGTGAAAATATCTGCTATTTGTTCCTCAGTGTCAACATGCTTCAGTGTGATCACTTTATCATCAACAAGATCTCTGATATAGTGATGTCTAATGTCAATGTGCTTGGTTCTGCTGTGTTGAACAGGATTTTTAGAAATATTAATAGCACTCATGTTGTCACAGTACAATGTCATGACATCTTGTTCGACATTGTACTCCTTCAGCATCTGCTTCATCCAAACTAGCTGTGAACAGCTGCTTCCTGCTGCAATATACTCGGCTTCTGCTGTAGATAGGGACACACAGTTCTGCTTCTTGCTGAACCATGAAATAAGATTGTTTCCCAAATAGAACCATCCACCAGAAGTGCTTTTTCTGTCATCTGCACTTCCAGCCCAATCAGCATCACAATACCCAACCAGCATTGAATCTGAACAATGACAGTACATAATCCCATAGTCACTGGTGCCATTTACATATTTCAGAATTCTCTTTACTTGAGTCAAGTGACTTATCTTAGGATTGGCTTGATATCTTGCACAAACACCTACTGCATAGGTGATGTCGGGTCTGCTAGCTGTTAAATATAGTAAGCTCCCTATCATGCTTCTGTACAGACTTTGATCAACACTGGTGCCTGCTTCATCCTTTGACAGCTTCAAGTGAGTAGGTGCAGGTGTCCTTTTATGACTGGCATTCTCCATCCCAAACTTCTTGACAATGTTCTTTGCATACTTGCTTTGAGAGAGGAATATGGAGTCTTCCATCTGCTTCACTTGAAGTCCCAGAAAATAAGTCAGCTCTCCAACAAGACTCATCTCAAATTCAGATTGCATCTGTTGGACAAAATGTCGAAGCATCTCATTCGACATCCCTCCAAACACAATGTCATCAACATATATCTGTGCAATCATCAAGTTTTCAGCATCTTGTTTGACAAAGAGAGTCTTGTCAATTCCTCCCTTCCTATACCCTTGCTGAGTAAGGAACTCTGTCAGCCTTTCATACCAAGCTCTTGGAGCTTGCTTCAATCCATAGAGAGCCTTCTTGAGCCTGTATACATGATCTGGATGAGTTGGATCTACAAATCCCTTTGGCTGCTCCACATAGACTTCTTCATGCATAGCATTGATCCAGAACTCATCAGTCAGTGCCTCTTTCACATTCTTGGGCTCAATTCTGGAGACAAAGCATGAGTTGGAGACAATTTCAATCTCCCTTGATCTTGTAGTGACTCCTCTGTTTGGATCTCCTATAATCAGCTCCTTGGGGTGCATCTTCTGGATTCTCATGGAGGGTCTCTTGTCAGGTTGGTTGATGTTTGAATCATCTGTAGCAGAATCAGAGTTTTCTGCATTTTCTCCACTTTTAGCTGCATCTGCTACATTGTCTCCAGATGTTCTGACATCTTCTTCGACATCCTTCTTTCTTGCTGGAGTTAGATCATCAACAACCACATTGATGGATTCCATCACAGTTCGGGTTCTGGAATTGAATACTCTATATGCTCTGCTGTTTGTAGAGTATCCCAGGAATATTCCTGCATCACTCTTGGGATCCATCTTTCTCCTTTGCTCTCTATCTGCCAAAATGTAACATGGACTTCCAAAGATGTGGAAGTGCTTGACAGATGGCTTCCTCCCTTTCTAGATTTCATACAGGGTGGTTGGAGTTCCTCTTCTCAGTGTGACTCTGTTGTGGATGTAGCATGCTGTGTTCATGGCTTCAGCCCAGAGATTATAGGGAAGTTCTTTGGCATGGAGCATGACCCTAGTAGCCTCTTGCAAAGTCCTGTTTTTCCTTTCAACTATGCCATTCTGTTGTGGGGTAATGGCTGCAGAGAACTCATGAGTGATGCCTTCAGATGTGCAGAATTCAGTGTACCTGCTGTTTTCAATTTCTCTGCCATGGTCACTCCTGATTCTCTTGATGACACAGTCCTTTTCTCTTTGAAGTCTTAGACTCAACTCCTTGAATACTTCAAAGGTTTCTGATTTCTCTCTGATAAAGTTGACCCAGGTAAATCTGGAGAAATCATCCACAACAACATAGGCATACCTCTTTCCTCCAAGGCTTTCAACCTGCATAGGCCCCATCAAATCCATGTGAAGTAGTTCCAGCACCCTGGAAGTGGTCTGATGTTGAAGCTTCTGGTGGGACATCTTGACTTGCTTTCCAATCTGACATTCACCACAGATTCTGCCTTCTTCTATTTTCAGATTGGGGATGCCTCTAACAGCACCTTTGTCAATGATTTTCTTCATGCCTCTTAAGTGCAGATGTCCAAATCTTTGATGCCATATTCTGACTTCATCTTCTTTGGAGGATAGACATGTGGAGGAGTAGCTGGTTTCTTGAGGTGTCCATAGGTAGCAGTTGTCCTTTGATCTGCTGCCCTTCATTAGAACTTCACTCTTCTCATTTGTCACCAAGCATTATGACTTTGTGAAGTTTACATTGAATCCTTCATCACACAGCTGACTGATGCTGATCAAGTTTGCAGTCAGTCCCTTCACCAGCAGTACTTTGTTCAGACTAGGAAGTCCATCATGAACTAGCTTTCCCATTCCAATGATCTTTCCTTTAGAGCCATCTCCAAATGTCACATAACTAGTGGAGCAGGGCTCAATGTTCAGCAGGAATTCTTTGACTCCTGTCATGTGTTGGGAACAGCCGCTATCTAGGTACCAATCTTCCTTAGCTGATGCTCTAAGTGAAGTATGAACAACAAGACTGACAGCCTTGTGTTTTGGAACCCACATCATCTTCTTTCTGCTGTTGCTACTTTGAGTTCCATGATGTGGATGGCCATGTAGATGATACCAAAAGGGCTTTATGTGACCATACTTGCCACAGTAGTGACACCTCCACTTCTTTCTTTTGCTCTTTTTCTGCTGCATTCCATGATGTCGAGACCGATGTTGTGGCATCGTGGCTCCAGTCCTGTTTTTGGCAGGAACAAATTCTGTCATGGTTGTTCTGCCAGCAGACTTAGGATTAAATCCAAGTCCTCTCTGGTTTCCAGCATTCTTTCCAAGCAGCAGCACCTCATCAAGCGTATCTGAGCCTTTATTCAGCATCTTTATTGATTTTGTCATGTTTTCCAGCTTAGAGTTCAGAAAACCGACTTCACCTTTAAGCTCAGAGATCTCCTCTTTATGTGCCTCCTTTTCAGCCTCCAGATCTGCAATGACCTTCTTCAGTTGTGCTTCTTGCTGAAGAATCTTCTCACTTTTGATGCATAGTTCTCTATAGGATGTAGCAAGCTCATCAAAAGTGATTTCACTGTCTGTATCACTTGAATCTTCAGCAGATTCAAATTTCCCAGTGAGTGCATTCACATCTCTGTCAGAGTCACTTTCTTGTTCACTCTCTGTATCAGATCGACATACAGAAAGTCCTTTCCTCTGCTTCTTGAGATGAGTGGGACATTCAGCTATGATGTGTCCATAGCCTTCACACCCATGGCATTGAATTCCTTTGCTGTGACTGGGCTTTACATCTGATCTTGTCTGGTATTTACTGCCTTTC
Organism: Glycine max; assembly: GCF_000004515.6. Classification (NCBI taxonomy): domain Eukaryota; kingdom Viridiplantae; phylum Streptophyta; class Magnoliopsida; order Fabales; family Fabaceae; genus Glycine; species Glycine max. The sequence goes on along the minus strand of NC_016088.4, from coordinate 17,425,919 downwards.
CTGATGTCGAAAGGGATGTTCTGGACATGTGGCTTCTGCCTCCTGTCCATTCTGTTCATCACTTTGTTGAACTGTTTTCCAAGGAGCACAACTGCATTAGTCAGACCTTCATCAGTATCCAGGTCATACTCATCTTCTTCTCCTTCATCATTGGACACGAACGCCAAGTTCTTGCTCTTCTTTTCAGCCCTATCCGAGAGTCCTAGCTCAAAGGTTTGAAGGGAACCAATGAGTTCATCTACTCTCATGTTGCAAATGTCTTGGGCCTCCTCTATTGCAGTGACTTTCATGTCAAATCTCTTAGGCAAGGATCTGAGGATCTTTCTCACCAGCTTTTCATCTGTCATTCTCTCTCCCAAGGCAGTGCAAGCATTGGCAATTTCAAGAATGTTCATGTGGAAGTCATGAATACATTCTTCCTCCTTCATCTTCAGATTTTCGAATTTTGTGGCCAATAGTTGCAATCTGGACATCTTCACTTTGGAGGTTCCTTCATGAGTGGTTTTCAGGATCTCCCAAGCATCTTTGGCCACTGTGCAAGTGTTGATCAGTCTGAAGATATTCTTGTCAACTCCATTGAATAGAGCATTCAAAGCTTTGGAGTTTCCAAGTGCCAATTCGTCTTCTTCTTTAGTCCAGTCTTCTTCTGGCTTCAATTCTTCAGTGGGCTTTCCTTCTGTGTCCAGCATCTTGGGATGTTCCCAGCCTTTGATGACAGCTTTCCAGGTTCTGCTATCCAGTGATTTGAGGAAGGCCACCATTCTTGCTTTCCAGTATTCATAGTTGGTTCCATCAAGAATTGGTGGTCTGTTCACTGGCCCTCCTTCTTTCTCCATGTTCATCAGAATTTATCTCCCTAGATCTCACTCTGTGATTTCGAGTGTTGGCTCTGATACAATTGAAATTCTGATACCAGGGGACAGATGTCGTACCGGATGTCACGACATCACGCTTCAGAACATGCAGATTATATGTGTCCGTATGAACAGATTAAACAAGTAAATAACACAAGAGAATTGTTTACCCAGTTCGGTGCAACCTCACCTACATCTGGGGGCTACCAAGCCAGGGAGGAAATCCACTCTCAATAGTGTTAGTTCAAGGTCTAACAGCCCCTGTTTACAACCTTCTCACCTAACCACTACCCGTGCGATCTCTACCTAAGAGCCACTCTTAGATATGAGAACCTCTGCTCACTCCCTCTCACTCACACTCCCGTGTTTACAATTAAGTCAAAGACACACCAGAGATCAACTCTGAACAAAAGAGATCAACTCTACACACTAGAGATCAACTCTAGACACAAGAGATCAACTCTACACACATAGGTCCAACACTTGATGTTAGGGTACCATCAAGGTGGCTCACAAAAGACTCAAGTCCCAAAAACTCACAAACTAACTCTTCAATCCCGGACTTGGTACAGATCTCGTGCAGCCTCCATGATTATATAGCAATTTGCGTTTCTGGGCTGCAACGGCTTGTGCTGGAGGAGATCTATCTTCTTCTGAAAAAATCTGCAGTTAAAGAACTAAAAGATAACTTTTGATCTTTTAGTTTGAATCTTTAATCTTTAATCTTTAATCCCTGAACGAACTCTTCTACTTTGAAATTCGAACTTTAATGATCTTTTAATTCGTTCCTAAAGATAGATCTTCTAATCTCTTGCTAACTGCACAATAATCTGTTAAAGATATAACAGATTTATATGTCCAGTATTTTCGGGCCGGATGTTAGGACATCGTGTCCGACATCGTGGATCCTGCAGCTTCACTTCTGCACTTGACTTTTATCTTGCATTGTACAGCAACTCCAGTATTCTCGGGCAGGATGTCAGGACATTGTATCCGACATCGTGGATCCTGCAACTTCACTTCTGCACTTGACTTTTATCTTGCATTGTACAGCAACTCCAGTATTCTCGGGCAGGATGTCAGGACATTGTATCCGACATCGTGGATCCTGCAACTTCAATTCTTCATTTGACATTTTATCTTGCCTTGTGCATTGTGCAGCCCGATCTTATTCCTTGACATAACGTTGGACATCATGTGCAGCAACTCCAGCTTTCCTTCATTGTCTAAGTGCTTATGTTTTAACAAAATCTTAGCCAATCTTTTAAAGCTCAGTAGAGCTAAACACTAACATAAACCTTTACGGTTTTAAAAACTCTATAGTTGGGCCTAGGCTTTAGAGTTTTTCTTTTGTTAAGGCTTTGTGTCCTTTGTTTTGAATTTATAATACAAGGATCTTTCTTCATCTGTTCCTACGTCTCTACCCATTCTCATCCATTTGCATGTTTACTTCTTTACTTTTTAAAACGGCAGATCCGATGACGAGTCCCTCGAAGGTACTAATACCTGGGACCCGCCTATCAACTTCGAGCAAGAAACGAATCAAACAGAAGATGAAGGGAACGAGGATGTGGGACTTCCCCCGGAATTAGAAAGGTTGGTCGCCCATGAGAACCAAGAAATGGGGCCTCATCAAGAAGAAACAGAACTAGTAGACTTGGGAATTGGCAGTGGGAAAAGGGAAGTAAAAATAGGCACAGGTATTACCGCACCTATTCGTGAAGAATTAATAATCCTGCTAAGAGACTACCAAGACATCTTTGCTTGGTCATACCAAGATATGCCCGGTTTGAGTTCTGACATTGTACAGCACCGATTACCTCTAAATCCCGAGTGTTCCCCGGTAAAGCAGAAATTGAGAAGGATGAAGCCCGAAACATCCTTGAAGATAAAAGAAGAAGTGAAGAAGCAATTTGACGCTGGTTTTTTGGCCGTCGCTCGGTACCCAGAATGGGTTGCCAACATTGTACCGGTCCCTAAGAAAGATGAGAAAGTACGAATGTGTGTGGATTATCGGGACCTGAATCGGGCCAGTCCCAAGGACAATTTTCCTTTGCCACACATCGATATCCTCGTAGATAACATGACCAATTTCGCTTTATTTTCCTTCATGGATGGTTTCTCCGGTTACAATCAGATAAAGATGGCGCCAGAGGATATGGAAAAGACTACCTTCGTCACCCTGTGGGGCACGTTCTGTTACAAGGTGATGTCCTTTGGACTCAAGAATGTTGGGGCAACTTATCAACGGGCCATGGTAGCTTTGTTCCATGATATGATGCATCAAGAGATCGAGGTCTACGTAGACGACATAATTGCTAAATCTAAATCCGAGGAAGAACACCTTGTCAACCTGCGGAAGTTGTTCGAAAGGCTTAAGAAATATCAATTAAGGTTGAACCCCGCCAAGTGTACCTTTGGGGTCAAATCAGGGAAATTGCTTGGTTTCATCGTGATCCAGAAAGGGATAGAGGTAGACCCCGAAAAGGTGAAGGCCATCCTTGAAATGCCAGAACCTCGTACTGAGAGGCAAGTCCGAGGCTTCCTGGGACGCTTGAATTATATTGCCAGATTCATATCGCAGCTCACCGCCATTTGTGAGTAGTTGTTCAAGCTCTTACGCAAAAACCGAACTGATCGCTGGAATGAGGATTGCCAAGAGGCTTTTGGAAGGATCAAGAAGTGCCTAATGAATCCTCCTGTACTTATGCCACCAGTACCTGGAAGGCCTCTCATCTTGTACATGACAATCTTAGACGAGTCAATGGGGTGTATGCTGGGGCAACATGACGAATCTGGAAAGAAAGAGCGCGTTGTTTACTACCTAAGTAAGAAGTTCACGACCTGTGAAATGAACTACTCCTTGCTCGAAAGAACGTGTTGTGCTTTAGTATGGGCATCCCATCGCCTAAGGCAGTACATGCTGAGCCATACTACCTGGTTAATATCCAAGATGGACCCGGTTAAGTACATCTTTGAAAAGCCAGCTCTCACGGGACGAATCGCCTGGTGGCAAGTCCTGCTATCCGAGTTTGATATAGTCTACGTCACCCAAAAGGCGATAAAAGGAAGTGCCTTAGCAGATTATTTGGCTCAACAGCCTCTTAACGACTATCAGCCCATGCATCCTGAATTCCCGGATGAGGACATCATGGCCTTGTTTGAGGAAAAATTGGACGAAGATCGGGACAAATGGACCGTATGGTTTGACGGAACGTCAAACATTCTAGGCCATGGCGTTGGGGCAGTATTGGTCTCTCCGGACAATCAATGTGTACCTTTCACAGCCAGGCTAGGATTCGACTGCACCAACAACATGGCCGAATATGAAGCATGTGCCCCGGCCGTCCAGGCAGCGATTGACTCCAATGTCAAACTACTCAAGGTGTACGGCGACTCAGCGTTGGTAATCCATCAGCTGAGAGGGGAATGGGAAACTAGAGATCCCAAGCTGATACCCTACAAAGCCTATATCAAGGAATTGGCTAAGACCTTTGATGAGATCTCCTTCCATCATGTTCCCCGCGAGGAAAATCAAATGGCGGATGCGCTTGCTACTTTGGCATCTATGTTCCAGCTGACGCCGCACGGGGATCTACCCTACATTGAATTTTGGTGTCATGGCAAACCCGCGCATTGTTGCCAAGTAGAAGAGGAACGAGACGGAAAGCCTTGGTATTTCGACATCAAGCGATATGTTGTAAGCAAAGAATACCCGCCAGAGATTGCCGACAATGATAAGAGGACATTGAGAAGGTTGGCAGCCGGTTTCTTCATGAGCGGAAGCATACTGTGTAAGAGAAACCACGACATGACACTCCTACGGTGTGTGGATGCCAGGGAGGCAAATCACATGATCGAGGAAGTCCATGAGGGCTCGTTTGGAATGCACGCCAACGGGCATGCTATGGTCAGGAAGATCCTAAGAGCAGGTTATTACTGGCTTACCATGGAAAGTGATTGTTGTGTCCATGTGAGGAAGTGCCACAAATGTCAAGCGTTCGCAGATAATGTCAATGCTCCACCGCATCCTCTGAATGTCATGTCCGCCCCTTGGCTTTTCTCCATGTGGGGGATAGATGTCATCGGGGCCATTGAGCCCAAGGCCTCAAATGGTCATCGCTTCATCCTCGTAGCGATAGATTATTTTACCAAGTGGGTCGAGGCGGCCTCCTATACCAATGTCACGAGGGGTGTGGTGGTCAAGTTCATTAAGAAAGAGATCATCTGCCGATATGGTTTGCCAAGGAAGATTATCACGGACAACGGCACCAACCTGAATAACAAGATGATGGGGGAAATGTGCGAGGAGTTTAAAATCCAGCATCACAATTCCACACCCTACCGGCCAAAGATGAATGGAGCCGTGGAAGCGGCCAATAAGAATATCAAAAAGATTATCCAAAAGATGACCGTGTCATACAGAGATTGGCACGAAATGCTCCCATTCGTGTTACACGGTTACCGAACTTCAGTGCGAACGTCAACTAGGGCAACGCCGTTCTCATTGGTGTATGGGATGGAGGTTGTGTTACCGTTTGAGGTAGAAGTCCCGTCATTAAGGATCTTGGCAGAATCCGGATTAAAGGAATCAGAGTGGGCCCAAACGCGCTATGACCAGCTCAACCTCATTGAGGGTAAGCGCTTAACGGCCATGAGTCATGGGCGCTTGTACCAGCAAAGAATGAAGAATGCATTCGACAAGAAGGTACGCTTGCGCAAGTTCCATGAGGGAGACCTTGTGCTAAAGAAAATGTCCCATGCCGTCAAGGACAATCGAGGAAAATGGGCCCCAAACTACGAAGGGCCTTTTGTTGTGAAAAAGGCTTTTTCCGGAGGAGCCCTGATGCTTACCAACATGGATGGCGAAGAGCTACCTTCGCCTGTGAATTCTGATGTCGTCAAGCGATATTATGCTTAGAATCTGGGGCAATTAAGGATGTCGCTGCATGTTCTTTATCTTTACGTGTTTTCTGGATTTCCCCCAGGGATTCCCCATCTACTGTATCTCTCGTTACAATCTTTCAAAGAAATGAACGTAGATTCGAGGCTTTAGTCCTCACATTGGTTTCAAACCTTGCATTAATTTGTGATCACCTGAGCCCTTCCGCTCAGTTCATGGGATGCCCCAAGCGCTTAATTAAAATTGAACCTAAACCAACTTTCGCTCAAATTTGTTGCATTTGAAAACATTCATGCATACGCATACGCATGCATATTGTTGTGGTAAAACAGGGGCAGGATCATCTTGAGCTACCTTCTGGGGTGGGGACAAAACATGAACAGCAGAAACCAACCCAAGGTAAGACAACGACGCGGTCAGGATTGGTCGTACCTGGTTGTTTATTACTTGCAGGTACTTAGGAACGGATGCAATTGGGGATGGGGTCACGATCGACTGATCGCCACCCCTTCTCTGCGCTAAACAAGCAGAGAACGTAGCTGCAAGGCAGCCCCGTATCCTTCTTATTCGCAGTTTTCTTTTGCTATTTGTTTTTTTAAAAATAAGTAATCAACGCCTAATTCTAACTTAAGTAAGTTCAAGTTAGGCAAAACGCTAACCCATAAGGAAGGAGGGGACATGGTTAATGTTCCTCTCAAAAAAAAATGCAGGTTAGCTCGCTTGGGCGAGCTGAGCTCGCATGGGCGAGCAACCCCTGCACCAAAATATAAGAGTGACAAAAGGGGGGACGTTTTTGCATTCAAAAACTTCTTTTCCCCCTTTCGAAAGCCATACCCACGGAATTTACGAGTATGCACCCCTAGGGTCTCTACTTTTCGCATTCTTCGATTCCGTTTTGCGCTTTTATTCATCACCAACAAGTAAGTGTTCCATCCTTAAGCTTTCTAGCTTTTCATTGGTGTATTTTGATCTCCTTTTGGTGCTCTAAATTGTGGGAATATACTCAAATATGTGGGGCAATTTTGGTTTGTTTTCTTGCTTGATTGGGTTGAATTGGGGGTTTGTATGGGATGGCCCTAGGCCTATAATGCATTTTGAAGCAATGGGACATGCCACATTGTCCCCGTTCTCTTGCTATTAATGCCTAAACGCGCGCCCACCAAGTGTTCGGTGAAATGCCTCAATGGCATTAGCGCGTGGTTTTCGTAGGGAAACAACCCGTGGGGCATTTTGGTTTGCACATATTTTCTATTTTTTGGGACATGCATTCATTCCCGAAAAGGCTAGAGTAATTGCCCCACATATATCCTAGGCCTAGGAACCAAAGTTTTATGCAAAAGAACACAAGAGTGGGTGCATATTGGGTAAAGTTACCTTTTTTTGGCCAGCAATCAGCTATGAGCCACGCTACGATAATTTCCCTACCCCTAGATGTTTAGGAATTTTGCTCATCATAAATGTATAGGTTTAGGATAGGTAGCAAAATACCTTTGGCAACTTACACTTTAGGTGTGGTAGCGAAATACTTGGATGTATGTACATGTAATTTTTGGTAGTCAAAATGTCTCACAAAAAATATATATATATGTTGCATGTTATGTAAAGAAAATACATTACAAAAATACCTTTTAATTTGAATGCAATTTTAGTCAGCAAAAGGAAATATACTTGAATTTACATGCGGCTTTTAGGTAGCAAAAACACTTGAATAAAGCATGAAATGTAGCACCTTATTGTGTAGATAGCCAAGATTCATCACAAGGTTTGTATATGCATAGGTATTAGAAATGCCAGAATGTGCACGTGTGCAATTTTTGGTAGCCAAGATGCTTTGAGTATGCATGTATGTAAATTTAGCCAAGGAAGTGCATGTGATGTAGGTAGCAAATACACCTTGGAAGTACACATAGATAAATCTAGGTAACAAAGGTGCCTTGATTGCGCATTGGTGCATTTTTTTAGGTAGAAGAATATCTTGTGCGAGTGAATGTTCGTAAAGGAGTATGTGCATGAGTTTGCTCTAAATTTACATTGATGTTTGTGTTTATTGGAGGAGGTTGTATGCCATTTTTGTTTTAAGAGTAGCATTTCTTGGTAAAACTAACTTTCCAAATGTTTTCCTTCGTAGAAAATGGCCCCGAGGAAGCTTGCCTCAAAGAGGTCCAGGAAGGATAAGGCGGCCGAAGGAACTAGTTCCGCTCCTGAGTATGACAGTCACCACTTTAGGAGCGCCGTACACCAGCAGCGCTTCGAGGCCATCAAGGGATGGTCATTTCTCCGAGAGTGACGCGTCCAACTCAGGGACGACGAGTATGCGGATTTCCAAGAGGAGATAGGTTGCCGGCGGTGGGCATCACTAGTTACCCCCATGGCCAAGTTCGATCCAGAAATAGTCCTCGAATTTTATTCCAATGCTTGGCCAACAAAGGAGGGTGTGCGCGACATGAGGTCCTGGGTAAGGGGTCAGTGGATCCCGTTTGATGCCGATGCTATCGGCCAGCTCCTGGGATATCCGTTGGTGCTGGAAGAGGGCTAGGAGTGCGAGTATGGACAGAGGAGGAACCGGTCTGATGGGTTCGATGAGGAGGCTATCGCTCAGTTGCTATGTATACCGGGGCAGGATTTTGCCCGGACTGCTGCCGAAAGGCGGGTGCGGATCATGCGCACCAACATGACCACCCTGACTCAGATATGAATGACTTTGCTGCTCAGCAACATCCTGCTCATCGATCATAATTCCGACCTCCCCCTGCTGAAGTGTCAGTTGGTGTACGCCATCCTGACGCGGATGAGCATCCATGTGGCTCAGTTGATTGCTGATGCCATCTATATTTTTGCAGGTATGGCGCCTACTAGGCACCCTTTGGACCCAGATAAGTCCAACAGGGCCCTGGGATTTCCAGCACTGATCACAGGACTCTGCCAGTCGTTTGGAGTCCCCGTTGCACCTACCAAGGTGATTCGGCCGCCCATCACCCGGGCTTTTATTGAGAAGTACTGCACCCAGAGACAGGCTCAGGGGAATGCTCCACAGGCCGCGGGCGCGCCACCACCACCTCATCAGGCTGGCCCGGCTGGGTCATTCGACATGGAGCAGTATTTACGGCATTTGGTTCGCCAGCAGGCAGCCAACCACCGGGCACATGTGCAGACCCATGATTGCCTATACCAGATGAGCCTCAGCATGCAGAGCTAGGGCTTCGCTTCTTTTTCATGCCCTACTCCAGACCAGTACAGGGCAGAGGTCGCATGGCCCGGGGATTGGCCCGAGGCCCAAGCAGGAGAGGCGCCCCCGGAAGTTCCCGGCGATGGAGAGGAGGCCCACGAGGACGAGGAGATGGCCGATTTGCTTGACTTCTTGGGAGGGAGTGGAGCTACATGACTGGGAGATCCCCAGATTCATGTTTTCTTTCGTATTTCGTTTATCATTTTTTATGTTATGTTATTTTTTTTTGACTTGAGAGACTAATGTTTGTTTTTGTTGTTTCGATTGTCATTTGTACAGCGCATACATTTTTGTTTGGATTGTTGCGTTAGTGTTTATATATCATTACTATCAATGATGTTTGAAATTCTGGAACCGTGTAGAGTTCTTCGTTTAGGAACATCGTCCAAAAAAAATAATAATAATAATAAAATAAAACAAACAAAAATCATGATAAAAATAAAAATAAGAAAATAAAAAAGGGAGAGCAAGTAAGAAAAAAGAGAGGAAAAAGGAAAAGAAAAATAAGTTGTTTAGCTGAAAAACCGACATGCTTTTGAAAAGAGATGACTTCCGACTTTTCTTTGAAAAAAATCACTGATCATAACTAGTTTTTAAAAAAAATGTGTGTACACCTGAAGGGTGAATGCTGTGAAATTTTCCCGAGTACCCAAAATGGACTAGGATGAATGCACAAATTGATAAAAGAACATATTTTGGAAACATTGGGTTGATTTAAAATAGAGGAAATGAATCCTGAGCCCTAGCATCACATGACCATAAAAATTTGACACTTGAGTGTCCACATAGGTGCATGCATGACCAGTTTTGCATAAAATTTCCAAATCATCATTTTTGCATTTGTGTCATGGAAATAATGTGGGGCATCCCTTTTATCCTTGAGCCAAACCAAACCCCGACATGTATCATGTCTAGCCATTCTACAAGCCTTGAGCCAAAATCCTAACTCACCATAAACCTTGACCCAGGGTGAGAATGTCAATCCTTACCCTCGGAAGCAAAAAAGGAAAGAAGGAAAATTTCCAATCAAAGAGAAAGCAAAAAGAAAAGAAAGGAAATTCCCAATCAAAGAATGGGAGAAAGAAAAAAAAAAGAAGGAAGAAGAAGAAGGAAAGAAAGCTCCTGATCAAGGATCGAAAGAAAACAGAAGAAATGTGCAGAAAGGTCTTTGGACCGGACAATATCTGAACAGTACAGAATTGTCACCAAATGAACGAAAAGAAAGAAAGGAAACCATGACCTAAAGTGGTCTTCTCCCTTTGATTACCAACCAAAATCTTGTGTGCTAGCGACTTTTTCGCCCCGCACTAAACAAAAACAGAAAAGGAAAAAGCCAAAAAAATCAAAAGCCGAAAAACCCACCAAAAGAACCCATTCCCAAGGGAAGTCCTATTGATCCATGATCACGCATGTAATTTTTGATTTGATAGGAAATAATTTGTAAAATCAAGTCATGACATATCTATGGTTCGGAATTAGGATGAAACACTTACCTGTGCGAGACTGATACACTTTGAGTGATTTTCTTCTATTTTTGTCGAACCCAGTGTTTCCTCTAAATGGTCATTCAGAAACGAAATGCTAAACATCCAGAATCTCAATTGTGGTTATGAGAAAATTTCATCAGCAGATTCGCCTTCCCCGATAGGCACATTGTTTTTGTCCGAAAAGCATATGTTGATCTGATTAGTTGGAAGTTTTATCTCTTTACTAAAGCACATTTGCATTTTAGTGGAGAAAACACTAAGACTATTTCTAGTCTCACAAGTTATCTAGAACTACGTAGGTCTGAGTTCCTCATTTGAGGATACGTAGGAGCAAAAGCCTTGCTTTTGTCGACCACACCGCTTTTTGTTACCATGACCCAAGAGCTGGTAGCCCGCGGAGACACCTTACGGTTATCCGCACCTCGTCATTCAGTGACCCCAAGTATGATTGATGAGCAGAGGCCAATGTGGTCATCTGCGCCCTTTCCGGAGGTGTCAGCATCTTCCGGTGGAGACTTTTTCAAGTCTCACAAGTTATCCAGAACTACGTAGGTCTGAGTTCCTCATTGGAGGATACGTAGGAGCAAGAGCCTTGCTTTTGTCGGCCGCCCCACAATCTCTGTCATACTGACCCTGAGGTCATATGACATGCGGAGACAAATTATGGTCATTCCGCACCCCTTTGCCATTCAGACACAGTCGTGTCCGATGGCACGCAGAGACAAATTATGGTCATTCTGCACCCTTTTGTCATCCAGAGGCGGCGGGCCCGATGACATGCGGAGACAAATTATGGTCATTCCGCACCCCTTTGCCATTCAGACATAGTCGTGTCCGATGGCACGCAGAGGCAAATTATGGTCATTCTGCACCCTTTTGTCATCCAGAGGCGGCGGGCCCGATGACATGCGGAGACAAATTATGGTCATTCCGCACCCCTTTGCCATTCAGACATAGTCGTGTCCGATGGCACGCAGAGGCAAATTATGGTCATTCTGCACCCTTTTGTCATCCAGAGGCGGCGGGCCCGATGACATGCGGAGACAAATTATGGTCATTCCGCACCCCTTTGCCATTCAGACACAGTTGTGTCCGATGGCACGCAGAGACAAATTATGGTCATTCTGCACCCTTTTGTCATCCAGAGGCGGCGGGCCCGATGACATGCGGAGACAAATTATGGTCATTCCGCACCCCTTTGCCATTCAGACACAGTCGTGTCCGATGGCACGCAGAGACAAATTATGGTCATTTTGCACCCTTTTGTCATCCAGAGGCGGCGGGCCCGATGACATGCGGAGACAAATTATGGTCATTCCGCACCCCTTTGCCATTCAGACACAGTTGTGTTCGATGGCACGCAGAGACAAATTATGGTCATTCTGCACCCTTTTGTCATCCAGAGGCGGCGGGCCCGATGACATGCGGAGACAAATTATGGTCATTCCGCACCCCTTTGCCATTCAGACACAGTCGTGTCCGATGGCACGCAGAGACAAATTATGGTCATTTTGCACCCTTTTGTCATCCAGAGGCGGCGGGCCCGATGACATGCGGAGACAAATTATGGTCATTCCGCACCCCTTTGCCATTCAGACACAGTCGTGTCCGATGGCACGCAGAGACAAATTATGGTCATTCTGCACCCTTTTGTCATGCAGAGGCGGCGGGCCCGATGACATGCGGAAACAAATTATGGTCATTCCGCACCCCTTTGCCATTCAGACACAGTCGTGTCCGATGGCACGCAGAGACAAATTATGGTCATTCTGCACCCTTCGTCAATCGCGGCCGACAAGCCCGTTGTCACGCGGAGATTTACATCATCTTCCGCACTTGCAAGATCTGTCATACTGACTTTTGAGTCACGCTGACGGGCGGAAATACCCGAGTGGTTATCCGTATAAACATTCTTTTGCTATCTGTAAGACAGAACGCTTGATAGCAGGCAGAGACTGACATCGTCTTCTGCACCTTTTGTTCCCCCGGGAACAATGAGTCATTTGCATGCGGAAATTTTATGGTCACCCGCGACTCTCGTCAACCGAGAGGAACGAAATTAGTGTCTTATCTTTACTTTCCTTTTATCTCCGATAAAAGACAAGTAAAGAGGGGCAACTGTCATACCCTAATTTCGTCCGGGGACCTTTGCTTAATGACATGCGACCTTTGTTTGGTCCTTGTAAGGTGCTTGGCACCCATCATTAGGCAATTTGTGAAATTCCGGGACATGCCGGAAAACAAAAGAAAATATTGATGCACAATCCGTAAGGTTCCGTGACACACCGAAAATCAAATGGAAGCATCGTTGCACAATTAATGAGGTTCCGTAACATTCCGTAAGTCAAAAAGGGGATGATTATGTAATCCGCAAGGTTCCGTAACATTACGGAAAGAAAACAAGTATCGTTACGAAATTCGTAAGTTTCCGTAACTTTATGAAAAAAAGAATCACCAAAAAAAAGGCAGGGGGTGTACTTAGTAAAAATGGGGGTGTAAATAGCAACCAGGCCCACTTGGGCCCTCCAGAAGATTCCTCCAGAAGGCTGTTGCTTCTGGAGGAAGCAACCCTACTCGCCTGGGCGAGCTGGGTGGCAAGCTTCTCCCCCAATTTTCTATAAATAGGGGGAGAAGTGAAGTGAATAAGGGTTCAGCCCCTTAGGCACTTCTCTCTCTTTCGAATTTGCTTGGAAAAATTGTTTCCGTGAAGAAAATCCAAGCCGAGACGCTTCCGAATCGTTTCCGTAACGTTTCCGTGAGGAATTTCGCGAAGGTTTCGACTGTTCTTCGACGTTCTTCATTCGTTCTTCATCGTTCTTCAATCTTCAACGGGTAAGTACCTCGAACCAAGCTTTTCGATTCATTCTATGTACCCGTGGTGGTCCACATTGTGTTTCATGTATTTTTATTCTCGTTTCATTTACTTTTTATACCCCCTTTTGACGTGCTTAAGCCATTTTATTTAAGTCATTTCTCGCTTAACCTAAAAATAAAATAAATTTCCACTGATCGTTTGAATTGTATTATCCGTTAACTTCGGTTAAAATGAATTCCGACCGTTCGGTCGTGCCGTAACCACGTTGGAAATAAAAAAAGAGGTAAAATAATAATATAATAATAAAAAAATGTCTTTTAGTAAAATAAAGCGGAAAATCAATCGGACGTTTTCTCTTTGGGATTTCTCATTCTTAATTGAATTGACTAATAACTAAAGTGAAACTAAGGCTAAAATCAACTCGCCTAGTCAAGCTCGTCCATAAAAATAGGTTTTTGAAGTTTGTCATTTCAATTTCTTACTAAGTAAAATGGATCATTTTCAAGGTCCAACGCCTTAAAATGATCACCTTTTAAGTAAAAAGAATCACTTGATAAAAAAGAATTACGTAGGTCTGATTTCCTCATCGCAAATTGAGGAATACGTAGGAGCAAAGGGAAACACCCTTGTCGACCACAAAAAGAGAAAAAATATAAAAAGGGTATAAAGGATATAAAGGCATAAAAAGGGAATATAAAATATCAAAGTCATGTTCGCACATTCGATTAAAGGCTGTCGTCCCTTGAGACGGACGTGTGGGGTGCTAATACCTTCCCCGTGCGTAAATACAACTCCCGAACCTTTCACTTAAAAGTTCGTAGATCGCGTCTTTTCCGGTTTTTTCCGACGTTTTCCTCAAATAAACGTTGGTGGCGACTCCGCGCGTATTCCTTTCATGGAACACGCATCCCGCGAGTCTCGCGTCGCCCTCCCGCCGAAGGGTAGGTTGCGACACTAACCATTTCATTTAAAGTACATCTTGTTCTACTCCTTTCATGAACTTATGACAATTGTGAACTTAAGAATTGGCCAATGAAGCTTTTTGGAATGTATGCAGTTATCTCATGAATTGTGATTGGTAAACTCTAAACATTTTCCTTTTGCTTGAGGACAAGCAAAGATTTAAATTTTGGGGAATTTGATAACTGCTAATTATGAGTATATTTTGGGGTTAAATTATATAGGAATTTGTAATTTTTCTCTCTTAATTTTTTTCTTTTTGAGCAAATAATTGTTAAATTAACATCATTTAAGTTTTTGCGTAGAGAATATTAAAAGTGATGAATTTATGATGCTTAGTGAGTAAAATAAAGCCCAGGAAAGCGAGCTAATTAAGGAAAGCAAGCTAATTGACCAAAGCAAGACTAATTAAGGAAAGAAGAATAATTAAGGAAAGCATAATAATTAAGGAAAACATGGCTAATTAAGTAAAGTAAAGGTAGACTTAGTGCAAAAAGCCAGCTAATATGCACCTATAAAAGAAGAAGAGAGAAGAAGGAAAAAACACAAAAATTTCAAGAAAATACAATTCCTTATAGAAGGCAAAGGCTAGAAGTAGGAGAAACAAACATTAGGAGTCATTCCTTCCCTCTATTCTCTTTCTTATCTTTTCCCCCTTTATTATATATTCTCCTATTGCAATTGTAAAGCCTCCATGACAATGAGAGACTAAACCCCTTTTGTTGGGAACTTGACAACCAACTACTCTTGATGTAATTTCTCTTCCTATCTATTTAATAATATTACTTTTGCATTATCCTTTCTTATGCTTAATATTATTGTTGTGGCTTGATCACCCATTTGCATGGTAAGTTTTAGGGGTAACATTGGGAAATATTATTTTCTAATAGAACTTGGAAAGGGTATCTAAATAGAGTCATCACTAGGGATAGGTTGATTTTTGTTTAGCCTGTTATACATCTCTACTTTTAATGCAATTTACTATTTTAGCTTTGTAAATGGATTTGGGAGAGAAAATTGATAAATTAGGCTCTTCCATGCAGGGGACCAAAGTTAAAGTATACTAGTAGATGCAGGTGTAAATCAGAATAATTATAGATAGAGAAAAATCATTAACATTACATCAAAGAGTAGCTCTAGTAGACTAAGTTCCCAACATTCTCATCTTCTGAATTTCCTTCTACAATAATATTGGATTTTCTCATTTTTTATGTCTTTAATTAATTAATTTAAATTCTTGTTTAATTTCTCCTCTTGTATAATTTAATTTTCAACCAATTTAAATTATTGTTTTTCTCATAACCTTTTCAAGTCAATTTTCTTTAACTTCTTTTATTAATAAAATATTCATCTACCTATGTACAAGCAAAGTCCCTATGGATTCGATACTCGAACTTCTGTTTTAACATTATTACTTGGGGCACATTGGTGCACTTGCCAATCCATCAACAATAATTGATTATTGAAACTAGTAATCGATTAATTCTATGATTCTTGCCAAATTTCAAGTAGAAGTGAGTTATGTTACTTGTTCTATGACTTTGTAATTTATTACTAAACTTTGTAATCGATTACACTGTGGTGAACTCATTGCTTCTAAGAAACTTTGAGATCAATTCATTAATCTACCATGTTTGATTTCTACTAAGAATGGATATAAGAAAACTAAGACTAAATCACCCATGTTGCCTAGTCTAAAAACATCTAATACAAATGCCAAAATTTTTAAAACTTGTTTGGCATTGTAAAATGATTAAAAACAAAAACCTAAGACTATTCTTCAAGTCTTCAATCTTTGATTCAACATTTATTATAATAGTTTATGCATGAGCATTTTGGTTAAGTGTCCATTGAACCTATCATCCAAAGGCGCTTAACCATTAGACGTGTATATCATAGAACAGG
Source organism: Glycine max (assembly GCF_000004515.6). Lineage (NCBI taxonomy): Eukaryota > Viridiplantae > Streptophyta > Magnoliopsida > Fabales > Fabaceae > Glycine > Glycine max. The sequence continues at coordinate 17,409,769 of NC_016088.4, read as the reverse complement.
TTGCAACCAATGTATGAACAATTGCACTTTCTATTTTGACATAACTGCTCCTGAAACCTGTTTCTAAGATAAGTGGGCATCTTTGGTAGGTCATGAGCAATGCTCTATGTTGAGTCATTTATAGAAAAAGAACCAAATAACCTTAACCTCGAAGCATTCAACATGCCACTCAATCTCAACATTTCAAAACTACAACCTTAGCCTTAACTCTTCCATTGGAAACACCAAACTTGTCTCTACTTCTAAACTAGGAAGAGTCGATCCTGACCGTGATAAGATAGATATCGAATACTTCTTCAACATTCTAGAGCTTGAGAAGAAAGGGTTAAGATTGAACAAGAACCTTGAACTCTATGGCATACGGGCATATTTCGATGATCCTCAAAAAGTATATCTTGAACTCATCAGGACCTTATAGAGAAATACAAGTTTTGTCATCGTTACTCATTTGTGGGATATGCAAGCAGGGGTTAAGGTTCATATTGTTGAATCCACTTCCTTGGTAGTTTTAGTTATGATAAACTATTAACAATGAAAACTAAAAGGATGATGGGTGATGCAATCCTACCCCCCAAGGGCATTGGATAGAAGACTCCAAGAAAATTGGGCCAGAGATGTAGGAGAAGATCCTAGGGTTCTCATGAGCCTTGGGGTAGGTTTTGGGCCCATGTGCTAAGTATGAGCCCACTTATCTTTGTACATATTAGATAAGGGTTTCATTATTTTTGGGCCTTGTATTTAGGGCTCCACAGTGTAGGGAGGGTACCCTAGTAATGTAGGATTTTTCAGCCCTTTTATTTTAGGGCACCTAGACTAGTTTTTGTATTAGAGGTAGTTTTATAATTTCACATGCATTAAGTGAACTATTTGATGTGTGTGTTGGGAGAGAAATTTAATTGCATTGGGAGAAGCCCAATACAATTAAATTTTGGACCAGCCTAAGGGGGAGGTGAGCATTTGCTTGCTACACCCCATTGCCACATCATATAGTAACACTTTGTGCATGTCCTTCACGCTTTACATGTCTCATGACACCTAAGCACACTTAATGGAGAATCTTGGACGTGATCTTGGATTAGTGGGCAGAACCATAGCTTAAATTCACCAATCATAATTCGTGAAATTTTGGCTCCAAATTTGGCTCCACAAATTCAAATTCAAATTCAAGTGAAATTTGACTAGAAATTCAAATTTCCCTCCAATTTTGTGTGACACTTAGGCTATAAATAGAGGAATTGTGTGTAAAATTTTTCAACTTTGATCATTTGAGAAATTACACTTCAAAGTTCAGACCTTATTTGAGGCATAAATGTCATGCCCCTTCTCTCCCTCTCCCTCCACTCATCTTTTCCTACCTTCAAGCTTTTTTCCATGGCTTCCTATGGTGGTTAGCTTTTTCTTGACTCATCTTCTCCTTGAAGTGGCATCTCTAATCACCTTTCCTCCTACTCCATTCTGCTTCCATTGATCTTCAAGAAGCAAAGGACTCCATTGATGAAGAAGATCCAAGGCCTACAATCTCCACATGGAGCTACATCATGTGGTATCAAGAGCATCTTCATCTAGGTGATGTTCTTTTGCTTCCTCTATCTTTTTCTTCGGTTAATTCACTTTAATCTTCATTTTCTTCTCCATGTATCTCCTCCATTGTCTTATGGTTTGGTGTTGTTTATAGTAGATTCAAAAAAATAAATCGATTAAATCTTAGATCTACACTTGTTCTTGCATTTCTATGGTTCAAATTTTATAGATCAACTCTTGAATCATGTTTTTGTGTTGATTTTAGGTTGTATCTTTTTTTTAGCCATAATATTCTTGTGCTGGACCTTTAGATCTTAATTTTATTGCAAAATATTGATTATAAAAGAAAACACAAAAATCTAAGTGTAAATCACTTCATTCATGTTGTCTTAGAGTTATGTTTAGTCATAATAATTGTCACATTATGTTCTAAGTTTGTGTTGAATTTTGATTTTGTTGATTGAATTCTAGATACATTTGTTCATGTATTCTTTCAATTCTTAGCCTATCATTTGAATTTTTGAGTCTAACTCATGCATGTTATTTAGTTCATAATATGTTCAAATCAATTCCTAGAAGTAGTCTTGTTGTTAAACTTTTTTTTTGTTTTCTAAGTTTCTTATATGATGTCTATGAAGAAATTGAGTTGTGGTGCTGAGTTGTGGCTGGATTTGTGAATCAAAATAAGTCTTAAGCTCTCTTGAATTGTGTTATCCAAGACAATTGAACATAAGCAAACACAAATTGTAACTATCCAAGCCTTAAGCAACATAAACACTACTCTTGATTTCTAGGTTGAAATTCTGGTTGTTGTTAGTTTTGGCACACCATCTTCTTAACTCCGCTATGGCTTGAATACTTTGATTTTTGAGCTGAAATTTTAACTTGGATAAAATAGACATCTGGATGAAAACAATCGAAAAAGAATGAACAAAAATGAAAAATAAACAAGCAAGAAAAGGTGATAAAGATTAATGTCAAAATACACGTCTAGAACAACAAAAAAAAAGTGTATGCTTAATTTGCTTGAAAATTGTTCATTATTTTGAGTTGTATTACAAGCCTATTTGACTTCTTGGAGTTGTTCATCTTTTAGATGTGTTGCCAAATTGACATAACTAGAATTTTTCTTTGAGTGTTGTTTTTAATTGCCAATTTAATCTAGTGCCATTCTAGGATTTCCTTCGTGTTCCACCTTGGCCTGTTGATGTGATCCTTACTAGGAGTGGATCGCTTGATACAAGTCACAGAGTTTGGATGACACCACTTCCAGAGAGAGAAGATCATTTAGGGTAGACGCCACAAGGATTACCTTGATAAGTCCGAGATTGGTTCAACAAGGAACCCAGAGAGAGGCCCTCACAAAATGCCAAAAGTCCCTTTTATTGAGAACGAGTTCAATACATATAGTGTTTCTGAGGTGCAATAGAAAAGGAACCAATTTTATTTAATATAAAATTAAAACAAAAATATAAAAAAAAATGGCATGGGCCTTCAAATTAGTTTGGGCCAAAATGACAAAGAAAAAAATAGAAATAGAAGAAAACATATTTGGCATGGGCCTTCAGCAACAATTAAGATTCTTGGTAGTGCCTCTGGGCCTTCATCCCTCTCCACTTGGGCCTTGTTAAGTATGTCTGATACCATTTGTTGGAGGGTATCCATTGACTGTTTGGTCCTACTCCTGGTCGTAGGTCCCTATATTTGGGAAGTTTTAGGATTCTCATCACTTGTGGTGTTGTCCTTTTGCTTTATTTTCCTTGAATCTCATTGAATTAATGTCATGTTTAATTTTCTTTTGGTTTAGCTTTCATTTCATCTTTTGGTTTCTTTCTTGTCTTCTTCTTCCTTTTTTTTTTTGCATTTAAGTGTTGCCTACAATAAGGATTGGAAGAGGAAATTGGTGCATTGCTTGAAGGAAGATTTTTGAGTCTTGGAGGTTAACCATCCTAGGAGCACCATTGGATTTGAAGCAACCAAAGACTCACCAAATTTTGAGTGAAACACTTGAGAAAACAAACAAACATTGAAGACAAATTTGAAGACCTTAATTGCTTTGTTAAATTTCTTGTAATAGAACAATTGAGTGCTGAATTTTTTCTATTGTAATTCCTTGTATTTGGACATTCTCCAGGGGTGTATTGTGAGTCTCCAAGAGACCACCTAACCTTTGTTTGTGTGTAATAGCTTAGTGTAAACTGTGTAGACTAAGTGAAGAGCCAGGTCATCCAAGCCTTCACATAGGAAACCACCTAGCTTTCTTTAAATTTCCTTTACCTTCCGTTGTCAAACCGCCTAGATAGCTTGATTTTTACCAATTAGTTTTTACCTTATCTTTCACACCTCTTTTAGTGTTTATTTTGGATAGTTTCAACCATAGTTTCTTTTACCTTTTATTTTCAAACCCCCAACAAGAAAGAACCACAACTTAGGAACCAACATGAGTCTTCATTCTTCTTCTAGTGTTAATGGTGAGGGTTCTACTCCTAAGGACCCCTTATATATGATATTAGATGAGTTGAGATCCCTTAAGTTATGGAAAGAAAAACAAGAGAGAAAAGAAAAAGGTAAAAAAAGAGTGGAAGAACTAAGTCAAGATGAAAGAGGGAAAATAAGAGGGGAAGAAAGAAGAAAAATAATGAAAGAAATGAAAAGAGAAAAACATGTCTCCTATAGTAGTCATGACTCTTGCAAGAGTTTAAGTGCAGAACTTAGCAACTATTATGGAGGGCGGCATAGGTCACATACTAAACATCACTCCCAAAGAAGAGAAAATGATAGAAGGCCTCAAGTGGTTAACATTAGCCTCCCATGTTTCCATGAAAAAGATAATGTTGAGGCCTACCTAGATTGGGAAATGAAGGTTGAACAACTCTTTGCTTGCCATCATATTAGTCAAGAGAGAAAAGTTCCATTGGCTACCCTTAGCTTTCAAGGGTATGCCTTCTATTGGTGGTTTTCCCTTGTTAGGAAAAGAAGGATTCATGGGGATCCTCCAATAGAATATTGGAATGATCTTAAGAGTGCCATTAGGAAGAGACACATTCCCTCCTACTATGAAAAAGAGCTTATGGACAAGCTCCAAAGGCTTAAACAAAGGAGTATGAGTGTTAAAGAATATAGACAACAAATGGAACTACTCTTTTTAAGAGCTGGACTTAGGGAGGAGGAAAGAACAAGCATAGCTAGGTTCCTTAGTGGGCTTAATATGGAAGTGCGGGACAAGGTGGAACTTCTTCCATATAGGGACCTAGATGAGCTAGTCCAACTTTGTATAATAGTGGAGCAACAACTTAGAAGAAAGCCTTCTTCAAAATCTTATGGCTTTTACTTTTATCTAAGGAAGGACCAAGCCCAAGGAATTTTAGGGGCGGCACCTTCAAAACCCAAGGAACATAAGGGTAAGACCATAGAGAAATCCACCCCTAAGACTAGTTTCCAAGCAAGGACTAGCAACATTAAATGCTTCAAATGTCTTGGGAGAGGTCACATTGCCTCCCAATGCCCCACAAAGAAAACCATGATTATGAGGGGTCAAGACATTTATAGTAGTCAAGAGGAGCCTACTTCTTTCCCTTCCTCTAGTGGAAGTGAAGATGAAGTATGAGGTGAAGAGTCTAGTGAGGAAGTCTATCCTCATGAAGAAGGTGACCTCCTAATGGTTAGAAGGCTCCTTGGAGGCCAATCTTGTAATCAATCCCAATCCCTAAGAGAGAACATCTTTCATACAAGATTCAAAATTTTAGATAAAACTTATTCTCTCATTGTGGATAGTCGATCTTGTTGCAATTGTTGTAGCACAAGATTAGTTTGTAAGTTGAACCTCACTATCATTCCCCACCCAAAACCTTATAAATTTCAATAGCTCAATGAGCAAGGGGAAATAATAGTTAACCAACAAGTGAAGGTACCTTTCTCCATTGGGACATATAAGGATGAAGTTAATTGTGATATAGTTCCCATGGAGGCAGGGCAAATTCTCTTAGGAAGGCCATGGAAATTTGATAAGAAAATTATTTACAATGGCCTAACTAATGAGATTACCCTCACCCATCTTGGCACTAAATTTGTGTTGCATCCTCAAAACCTTCATAGGTAGTTAAGGATCAAGTACAAATAAAACTCAAATGGGATGAGGAAAAGAATAGAAAAAGAAAAGAAGAACAACCTTTAATGGTTAAGGAGAAGTGTAAGGAGGTAAGTGTTTCCTCCAAGAGGTTAGCTAAGAAGGAAAGTCATTTTGCAATAAAGACAAACATTAAAGAAACTTCCCTTCTTAGACAACCTCCACATCTTCTCCTTTGTAAAAGAACACTTGTTAGCACTGCCATATCTCTTGAGCTTGAGATTATTCCTCAAGTCAAGGAGTTGTTGGATAAGGGTTTGGTTCGTAAGAGCTTAAATCATTGTGCTTTGTTGGTGCCCAAAATAGGTATTATGAGGCACCAAATCCCTATGATAGGTGGTATGATGAATATGTCGAGTGGTGCAACCCTCTTTTGTAAAATCACTCATGCATCCAAACATCTTCATAATTCACATACATAGGGACTCATTAGGTAGGTTTGTTCTTATGGTTTCAATACAAGCCTAGTTTCTCATATGGGACACCTTTGGTTTGAGATATCAATATGAACTTTATCAAAAGAATTCATTAAGTATGGATTCATCTCAACAAACATCAAAATGACTATTTTGATGGTTATTCATAATGCCCATCAGAAAGGTCCCTCAGAATGGTACTGCATGTTGTCATAATGGTTGTAAAGTGCATCTACTTACTTCAGAAGCTTTCCAGTTGTGTGGAGTCCACCTCAGTGGTCCTCTTGCTATGCTATCCTACCCCGCAAAGGCATTGGATAGAAGACTCCAAATAGATTGGGTCAGAGATCCAAGGGAAGGCCCTAGGGTTCTCATGAGCCTTAGGGAAGATTTTGAGCCCATGGGCTAAGTATGAGCCTGCTTATCTTTGTAAATATTAGAATAGGTTTTTCCTTCGTTTAGGCCTTGTATTTTGGCCATTCTAGTAGTATAGGGTTTTAGCCTTGTATTTCGAGGCATTTTGAGTAGTCTTTGTAGTAGGGACTTTTTTTGTATTTTCATGTATTTTGTCATGGGGGTGAGCTTAGCTATTATAGGGGGTGTGTAGCTATGTTCTAGCTTCTTTTCTCAAGGAGGTGATCTTAGCTATTAGAGAGGTGTGTGTAGCTAAGCTCTAGCTTCTTTAGGAATCTTTTCAAGGAAGCTTCTCAAGGAGGTGAGCTTAGTTATTAGAGGGGTGTGTGTAGCTAAGCTCTAGCTTCTCAATTGTCTTCCACTGCATCTCCATGGTGGAAAATCACCATTAAAGGACCTCATTAAAGCTCAAAGATCCAGCCTCCATAGAAGCCCCACTAGCAAGCTTCCATAATCTTGGGAGCTATTTGAAGAATTTTTGAAAGGCTTGAAGAACAAGTTGAAGCATTTCCAAAATAGTACAGCAAGAGCAAATCTCTAAGTGAGAAATCTGCATTTTAGCTTCAACTCTCTTCATGAGAGCGACCATGTTCTGTATTGAACTTGAAAAGTCTGTAATAATCTTAGATAGAAGTTTGAGATTAATATTCTAAGTGGAATCCCTTGTTTTGAGGTGAAAACCTATATTTATGTAGTTAAACACAAATCAATTTTTTTGCAAAAGTCCTATAATGGCAGGCAATTTAAACAGAAATCATTTTTTCTGAAAAAGTCCGGTAATGGCTGGAAAAGGTGAAACCTACTGGTGTAACTAGTCTTGTCAAGGCCGAGATTAAAGTCAAATGGGAAATTGAATGGTTATTAAAACCCAGTAGTTACTGGTCCAACAAAGAACTGATTGTGCTTGTAAATTCTCTTCTTTAAGAGTGAGGAATGGACGTAGCCCAAGGTTGGGGTGAACCAATATAAAAACCTATGTGCACTCCTCTTTCTTCTTACTTCTTACTTTTCTTTGCATAGATCTGAAAATTGCTTTTGATCAAAACACTAAATTTGTTAACCTTTCATCTTAACAACTAAACTAAACTTTGTTTTACCAAAAGGTATTAAGTAAGCAACTGCCTTTGAAACAAAAACTTTAACATACAAAAGAACTTTTTCTATAACTGTTTGCATTTTCATTTTGAGCAACTTGAATTTTCATTATGAGCTATGAATAATTCTTTATTCTTAACTAGTTCATTCTAAACTATCATCAAAATCCTTTTTATTTTCACAAAGGAAGCTTAAAAGTTTTTCAAAACCCCAATTTAAACCCCTTCTTATGGTATTTTTTTCACTTCACATATCTTAGAGATGCACACAAAAGAAACTATTAGGTTGGAATACAAAAGCAATACTTACCAAGACAAGTGGTCAGTGGAGTGTGACAGAGTAGAATTGATTGAAAAAACCTTCATGGAAACCAACTACAAAGGAAAGGGTCACCATCTTGTTTTTACAGACTTGACTGACATGGCCAAGATCTAGCAACAAATCTACAACATCTCATATACGTTCATTTGACTGATCACATGAAGGGATATGGAAAAAATCAAGATAGTATCTATCCAGCACTGATAAATAATTTTTTTTGGAAGAAAGGAGTATATACCTAGTTCATGTCTAGGTGTTGTGCTTCAGACATGATACGCAAGTGAACCTAGTCTAAATGCAGAAAGACATAGTAAGTATTGAGTTATTATAACCACGAAGATTATATGCAACATAAAGGAAATCAACAATTAATTTTTAGAAGGAATCACTGTAGTGAGTTTTCAATTAATTGCTGCGAATGTCTAAGTTTTAATTTTTGAAAAGAAAAGATTTCTCTTTAGAAAATAGGTAATTTGCTAAGGCGAAAATAAACTATTTTTGGATTTTGAAAGGAATTTTTGGAATGAAAACAAATTCAAAACAGGGAAAAGTGCTGCCGAGATGAAATCCATAGAATTCTTCAAATGAAAGTCGTTCCTAATCAATCTCCTAGTTTAATGCAACCAAGATACAAACTACAATGAGTAATCCTAATTCCTTGTGCCTTCGTTGTGGACTGTCGTGTCACCTTGACTACCACTCGCGAGGCAGACGAAAGTGGTCATTGTGTTCAGGGGCAATGACTCTAATGGAGGAACGATGTGATGTCCATCGGCGAAGTGTAGGGAGGAGAAGATGGATTAGAGTTTTTCATTTGGGATATGAAAGGGAGTGGGTTTGGGTGGTTTGATGGAAATAAAAGAAAGAGAAGTGTTTGTTTGTTTTGGTGAGTTGAATCTGGGAATAAGAGGTAAAAGTCTTAACAGTTTTGACAATTCTATGGGTTCTCAATTTGGCTCTGGATTTGAACAAGATGGATTGTATTGGTTCTAGGTTTGAACAATTTATGTAGATTTTTGAATAATGAATGCATTATTGAGAGTTGAAATAGGAAATATTGGTTTGAACTTGTTCATATTGTAATTTTTTTCCACGATGTTGAATTTGGTTTGAACTTGTTGTTGCTGCATATTTTTTCACTTCAAAGTTAGATCTTTTAATCAATGCCCACAAAGAAGATAAGGGTATTTTAGACAAAAAAAGTTCATTAAAATACATGTGTTACTCACATGATATGTTGGAGTTAACAGACTTGCGATGTTAAGGAATTAGGAGATGCTTGTGTCAAGAATAGTAAAAAGTTAGGGGTTTTCTGTAGGGCCAAAAAAGAAAAGGGTTCATGATTAATTAGAATAAATATGAGGGGATGTCAGTGTAGTTTGCTCTAATCCTTTTGGAGATACTATGTAATATTTTGAGGGTCGGTGAATATTTTATCTTTCTTGCTAACAATTTTAATGATTTCAATACGTCTATACTTATATCTTAAGGTCCACTGAGGCCCAATATGTATGACTACGTATTTCTTTTAATTTATCATCAATTAATTATTTAAAGTTAATTCTTTATAAGATCTACTTTATTTACAGTAGAGAAGAGGTTACCTTCAAGTTTAGCACGTGCACAGGTGTAGAAAACCTTGACAAGCTCTAGATAAAAAGTTCATGTCATCTGCACCATCTTTGACAATACCTATGCTTCCAGCATATTAGGAAAGTTGAACCCTTGTTGAGAGAACCATTCCAAGTTCAAATACTTGGGGATCCTCATGTTTTTTATAGTGTAAATCATTTTGTAGTCATTCTTCTTGCTTTCATCTATGAACCATGTGTCCCAACGGTTGAAAGCAGCTTGTGAGCATTCGCCTTACTTTCTCTTGGAAGTTTTTTCTTTCTTCTGTTCTCTTGAAGGATTGCTCGCCATCTTGAAGAGGAGACAAAAGGTTTAAGAGTAGAAGATGTTTAGGTTCAAAGAGGGGTGGTAACAGGAGGTTTTAGAAGAGATGTTGGTGTGATTTGTGGATAGGTTTGGGTTGGCTTATAAAGAGAGGTTGAGTCATTTTAGTTGGCTAAGATGGGTGGCGGGTGTTGAACAAGTGGCCTCAATAACTTAAGAGGGGGTGAATTAAGTCTTAAAATTTTTCCGACTAACAAGTTTTAATCCCATTTTAAATGATATGTGATAGATTTAGAATATAGAAGAAGAAGCAGTAATCAATTTAACAATGTTCTTTAAATGTGCAAGACAAAGTAATATTGTAATAAAATAAACGAGATAAGGGAAGAGAGAATTGCAAACTCGATTTTTACTAGCTCGGCCACTTCCCATGCCTACCTCCAGTCCTTAAGTAACCCACTTGAGATTTTCCACCATCCTTGTAAATCCTTTACAATCTTCGAACACACCTTGGGATTTCTCACCCTTGTGTTCAAGTTTCTCACACGCCAAGAGACAAACAATCTCTTGATTACAACTGAGTTTTATAAGATGAATGAAATGATTTCTCTCTTTTAGAGCAGATGATACAACTTGAAGTTCCTGGAATAATTCTTAATAATTTGCAAGATTTTGACAGTTAAGTTCTTTGAGAATTGCCTACCTTTTGAAGTTAGGACACACACATATATATAGGCCCATTGTACCTGTTCAAAACCAGCTTGAAGAGATGTGTCTTTTCAAAAAGTTTTTCTGAAACTTTTTCACTGGTAATCGATTACACAGTTATATTTTGAAGAGTTGTGACTTTTCAATAATTTTTTTGAAATCTCTTCGCTGGTAATCGATTACATGACTCTTGTAATCAATTACACATATCAAAATTCAAATAATTTTGTGCCATTAGTTCATCAGTTCAAAATTTCAAAAAGTCATTTTCACAAACTCTCAGGTAATCGATTACATGAACCTGGTAATTGATTACCAGTTCAAAAAGAAATTTTCTAAACTAATTTTAACCTTAATAAAATAATTTTGAAAGTAAAGATTTTGAGGCCAAACTATAGCAATCAAATTGAGATTCTTTTAACAAATTTGCTATGTTCTTATCTTAGTTTTTCTTGATCTTGTTCTTTGACTTGATTCAATCCGTGCTCATCAAGTAAACTTTTGCTATCATCAAAACCTGCATGACATACATTCACATTCTCCCCCTTTTTAATGATGACAACCATCTTTAGGTAAGGAGTAAAGAGAGAAATAATAATATCCATTTGTGTCATTCACTCCCCCTTGATTTTTCAGTGATTGCTTATATGAAAAAGTTTAAGATTGGATGAAAAATTTATATATAAAATCTTTTTCAATACTTTGGACAAAAAAATGGATAATGAGTCTATCTCATCTATCTCTCCCCCTTTGGCAACATCAAAAACAAATTATGAGCAGAGAGAAGAAAAACATACAACGATTATAATAAGTAAGATACCATACCATAGCATTTAGAGTACCATCCAAATAGAATAATAGTAAGCAATAAGGCTGAAAGTCTAAAGTACTAAATATCCTAATGTAACTTAAACAAATCTTAAAGGTGAATAATTATTATAACTAATATTGTAACTTAGATATCCTAATGGAACTTAAAGTACTACGGATCAGTTGGAGGATCAAAGCAACAGTGGATAAATCCCATGTCATCCTGAAGACGAATGATGTGAGAATCCATGGAATCAAACCTTTTGCCAACAAAAGTGCGAGGATCTCGAATCTCGTTGAGAACATTAGTCAGTAAAGCAGAGGAGGGATCCCTAGGTGGTGGAGATGGAGTGTGTTCGTCGGGAGCATTAGCCTGGTAATCCTATTTGTGAACCCACTGTCCACCAAGATCTTTCTTATAACCAAAAGAAGAAACTGCAGCAGCTCCTATTGCAAATGAACGCTTAATCTTGACAAATGGTTCATTAGTAAGAGAGATTTTGAAGTGCTTCAAAAATAGAGTGACCAGATGGGGATATGGTAGGGGGCATTTGCCCATAATGCCTTATGCATACGGTAACGAACAAGATGTGCCCAGTCAATTTGGCATCCAGTTTGCAGTGCCCACATCTTAATTAAATCTTCCTCAGAGGCTTGAGCAAGGTTAGTAGAACGAGGAAGCAACACCCGACAATGAATGTAATGCATGATACGACATTCAAAAGTAAAGGAACCAGTAAGTAAGCGACCAGTCATATCAACATTTGCAACACAAACCATTTCACTAGCATCATGACTAGAATAAATTGGTTTCCAATCATCAACTAAGGTTCCCTCAAAAGGCAGACCTTGACTGCTTAGTTTGGTTAAGGAGTAAAACAAAGAGTAATCAACAACAATTGGTCTTTTGTTCACTTCAAAAAATATCACTCCATCATGAATTTCCAGGTTGTTATAAAACACTCGAACCAATTCAGGGTAATAAGTCAATTTCAGAGTCATATCCACTAATTCAGAATTTTGAAACACTTGATAGCAATCAAAGTTTTATCCCTCAAAGAATTCAGAGTCAAGGTATTTTGGATCAATAATATCACGATTGGAGAATGATGAGTAATACCTCTCTCGCTGGACATCAGTGGAAAACAGAGTGAGAGAGCGTGATGAGGAAAGAGATGGATTGGGTGGTTCTGGATGGGTCACTGGAGGGACCATGGCAGTGGTGGCCTGTAGAGGTGGTGGAGGATGATGAGACCTTGCACCTCTTTGACAATTCTTCCATTTGGTGATGTTTTTGAAAATTTCAATTGGTGGGTTCTGTAGAGGATTCGAAGAGAAGAATTTTGCACTTTGTTTGAAGCGATTTGGTGAAGAAATGAAGAAGATATGAGGATTAGAAGTTTCTAAGATGTGGGGTACTGTTAGAGAGAGAGAGGAGAAGAGTGGTCTGAATTTAGAGAGAGAGAAAAGTCATATTTATAAACATGGATGACAGGTGTCGCAACGTGCCCTTTTGCGGGCGAGCGAAGGCGAGGCTCACGGGTGCGCTTTCCAAAGGAGGAAAGATGCGCGGAGTCGCCACCAACGTTTATTTGTGGAAAACGTCGGGAAAACCGCTGGAAACCGGTCAAAATAAAAATTCTAAGTTCGGGAGTTGTATTTACGTTTGAGGAAGGTATTAGCACCTCTCACGTTTGTCTCAAAGGACAACAGTCTATTTTTTAGAATTGTGGAATTGTGTTATCTTAACTTTTATTTCTTTTTATTTTTTTGAGGTCGACAAAAGTGGGGCTTTTGCTCCTACGTACCCTCCTTTGGAGAGGAAATCAGACCTACGTAGTTCTTTCTTATGCGTGAATCAAATGATTGATTTTTTTACTTGAGGGGTGATCATTTTAAGGCGTTGGACCTTAAAAATGATCCTTTTACTTAGTAAGAAACTGAAAAGATAAACTTTCAAAAAACCTATTTTTGTGGACGAGCTTGACTAGGCGAGTTTGATTTTAGCCTTAATTTCACTTTAGTTATTAGTCAATTCAATTAAGAATGAGAAATCCCAAAGAGAAAACGTCTGATTGATTTTTCGCTTTACTTTACTAAAAGGTATTTTTTTTATTATTATATTATTATTTTACCTATTTTTTTATTTCCAACGTGGTTACGGCACGACCGAACGGTCGGAATTCGTTTTAACCGAAATTAACGGATGATACAATTCAAACGATCGGTGGAAATTTATTTTATTTTTAGATTAAGCGAGAAATGACTTAAATAAATGGCTTAAGCACGTCAAAAGGGGGTATAAAAAGCGAATGAAAACGAGAATAAAAATACGTGAAACAAAATGTGGACCACCACGGGTACATAGAATGAATTGAAAAGCTCGGTTTGAGGTACTTACCCGTTGAAGACTGAAGAAAATGAAGAACGAACGATGAATCTTGAAGAACGGTCGAGAATCTTCGCGTAATTACTCACGGAAACGTTACGGAAACGTTACGGAAGCCCCTCGACTTGGATTTTCTTCACGGAAATAATTTTCCTCAGCAATTTCGAGAGAGAGAGAAGTGCCAAGAAGGCTGAACCCTTTTCTTCTTCACTTCTCCCCCTATTTATAGCAAAATAAGGGAGAAGCTTGCCACCCAGCTCGCCCAGGCGAGCAAGGTTGCTTCCTCCAGAAGCAACAGCCTTCTGGAGGAAGGATCTGGAAGGCCCAAGTGGGCCAGATTGCTATTCGTACCCCCCTTTTTACTAAATGCACCCCCTTTCTATTTTTTGGTAATTCTTTTTCCGTAACGTTACGAAACTTTACGAATTTTGTAACGATACTTATTTTCCTTCCGCAAGGTTACGAATCCTTACGGATTATGTATTTACTCTTTTTTAGCTTTAGAAGAAGTTACGGAAACTCACGAATTGCGCAAAAACACCTCTTTTCGATTTCCGCCACATTACGGAATATTACGGATCGCGCAAGCCCGCTTCCTTTTGATTTCTAACACGCCTCGGGACTTCATTTATTGTGCAACAAAGGACACCGAGTATCTCAAAGCGGCTAACCAAAGGTTGCATGTCATCAAGTAATAATCCCCGGACGAAATTAGGGTATGACAGTTGCCCCTCTTTACTTACCTCTCATCGGAGATAAGAGGAAAGCAAAGATAGGACACTGATTTCGTCCGTCCTACCCTTTCCGTGATGACGACTCTCGTCTCTACTCCTTCTCTTTTTCTTCTGCACAAAATAAAATACAAACAACAACAAGAACAACGAATATAATATACATATACACATATACACACATTTGGCGAAGGAACCGATCCGGAAAACAACAAAATAACGTGTTTCCCAGTCACCAGAGGCTTCGCGCTTGATAATGGAGGACACATGAACAACGCTAGGCAATAACATTCAAGGGGCTCCGAAAAAGGGTTGAGAGTGGAGGATTTCCTTGAGGGTCCGCACTTAGGCAATCATGAAACACAGCTCCAAACTCGAAAGTGGAGGACACATGAACAGCGCTAGGCAATAACATTCATGGGGCTCCGAAAAAGGGTGAGAATGGAGGATTGCCTTGAGGGTCCACACTTAGGCAATCATGAAACACAGCTCCAATCTCGAAAGTGGAGGACACATGAACAACCCTAAGCAATAACGTTCATGGGGCTCCGAAAAAGGGTGAGAATGGAGGATTGCCTTGAGGGTCCGCACTTAGGCAATCATGAAACACAGCTCCAAACTCGAAAATGGAGGACACATGAACAACGCAAGGCAATAACATTCATGGGACTCTGAAAAAGGGTGAGAATGGAGGATTGCCTTGAGGGTCCGCACTTAGGCAATCATGAAACACAGCTCCAAACTCGAAAGTGGAGGACACATGAACAGCCCTAAGCAATAACGTTCATGGGGCTCCGAAAAAGGGTGAGAATGGAGGATTGCCTTGAGGGTCCTCACTTAGGCAATCATGAAACACAACTCCAAAATCGAAAGTGGAGGACACATGAACAGCCCTAAGCAATAACGTTCATGGGGCTCCGAAAAAGGGTGAGAATGGAGGATTGCCTTGAGGGTCCGCACTTAGGCAATCATGAAACACAGCTCCAAACTCGAAAGTGGAGGACACATGAACAGCCCTAAGCAATAACGTTCATGGGGCTCCGAAAAAGGGTGAGAATGGAGGATTGCCTTGAGGGTCCGCACTTAGGCAATCATGAAACACAGCTCCAAACTCGAAAGTGGAGGACACATGAACAGCCCTAAGCAATAACATTCATGGGGCTCCAAAAAAGGGTGAGAATGGAGGATTGCCTTGAGGGTCCTCACTTAGGCAATCATGAAACACAGCTCCAAACTCGAAAGTGGAGGACACATGAACAGCCCTAGGCAATAACATTCATGGGGCTCCGAAAAAGGGTGTTGGCGGGACCGAACGGTCCACCGGGTTTTTCCACCTAAAAGGATAACATGCTTTTTGCAAAGAAAAATAAACCATTCGCGAGAGCACCACATCTTAGAGAAACAATATACTTGTGCCAAGGGTAATCTTCCTTGCAACCGAGAATGAAGGGTAGGATGTCAACTTTTAGCTTTCAAATGAACATGCAGGGGAAACATCGGGCTAAGCTGAAAATAAATCACTCATAGTGTATAAAACTCACAAGGCAAGTGTTTTATCCTATTCCCAAACCATAACTGCACCATGACTTTATTTTGCACACGACTTCCTATCGAATCAAAGATCAAACGTACGATCACGGACCAACAGGATTTTCTCGAGGGTAGTGTTTTTTGGAGAGGAAGCTGGGTGTTTCGGTCTTTTCCTCTTTGTTCATGTGGGGTGGAATATTGCCAGTCAAGAATGACTCTGAGTGGCAATCTGGCTTTGGAGACTTTCTATCCTCTTTCTTTCATTGATCGAGAATTGCTTCTTTTCCCTTTTCACTTCTTTTCGATCTTTGATCGGGAATCCATCTTTCCTTTCTTTTGTTCTTTCTTTATTTTCATTTTTCTTTTTTTCTTTCTTTCCATTTCTTCTTTCTCTTTCTTTTCACTTTTCCTTCCCATCCCTTTCTTTGGGAAATCGGGTTTAGCATTCTATTTGCTCTCCCTTGAGGAGATTCCGCCGTCCTTTGCTTCGGGGGAAAGAATGAGGATTCCCTTTTTTACAGGCCAAGGTTCAAAAAGGTCTAAGGTTGTGTTTCAATGGGGTCTTTTATCGTGGGAACCCAATCTTGATATCTGGGGCGAAACAAATTTGGGTGTCAAGGTGTCGGTTTCGGGCCGAACTTCCATATTATTCCATAAGGCACGCGTGATAATGATGATTTGAAAACAACGTGCAAAATTAGTCATGGTTACAGCCAGGTGGGCACTCAAGCATTCCGTTCGTGGCATTGTGATACTACGGTTGGGAATTTACCCAGACAGACCCAACGTTTCCAAGTTATGTTCTTTCATCAGTTTAATGAATTCATCCATCCTTATCTCGGTTTATTCCGGAAAATAAACTCTTAGCATCAGTCCCTTGTTTCCAGAAGATACGTTTGCTCTTTACGAATGATTTAGACTTCTTAACTATAACATGTCGACCTTCGCGGTCTTTCTTTCTCTTTACCTTTTGTTTTATTTTTATATATATTCACTAAAACTATACACCTGTGGTCCTTTATGAGGAAAACCTTTCTTTGTACATCTATATTTTTATACATGACAAACTTTTTCTGTACACGCATTAGAACTCTTCTCTTTACGTCACACGGTCTATATACAAACCCTATTTATATTCTAAGATTTTTTTTTCATTTTTCCCAACACACACTTATACACAAAAGTTTCTTCATATACACTCGTTGCTCACACACACAAGAATTCCTTTCCACGCATCATTTACACACAAAGATCTTCTATACACATTTTCCTTTTACATACATGTATAGATAAAAAAAAAACTTTTTCTTTTCTTTATGAACATGACTTTTATTCACAACGCTTCTTTCTTTTTATTAGGATTTTTGGCTCATTTTATTTTTAGGACGACGTTCCTAAATGAAAAAAAAACTCTACACGGTTCCGGAATTTCAACAAACACTATTGATAACAATGAAACAAGTACCGACGTAACAACTCAAATGATATGTATGTACAAAACAAAAGTCAAAACATGAAACAAACGTTAGTCCCTTAGTCAAACAAAAATAAGATGATATGTAACAGAAAAAACAAATGGAAACAAAAAGAAATATGGATCAAGGAATCTCCCAATCTTGTGGCCCCGCTTCCTCCTAAGAAATCAAGTAAATCGGTCATCTCCTCGTCCTCGCGGGCCTCATCTGCCTCGTCGGGAGCCTCTGCTGGTGCCTCTCCTGCCTGGGCCTCAGGCCAATCTCCAGGCCATGCGACCTCTGCCCTGAACTGGTCCGGAGTAGGGCACGGAAAAGAAGTAGGGCCCTGGCTCTGCAGGCTGAGACTCATCTGATAAAGACAATCATGGGTCTGTACATGTGCTCGGTGGTTGGCCGCCTGCTGGCGAACCAAATGCCGTAAATACTGCTCCGTATCAAACGATCTGGCTGGACCAGCCTGATGAGGTGGCGGCGCGTCTGCGGCCTGCGGAGCATCACCCTGGACCTGTCTCTGCGTGCAGTACTTCTCAATAAAAGCTCGGGTGATGGGCGGCCGAATCACCTTGCTAGGTGCGACGGGGAAATCCCAGGGCCCTGTTGGACTTATCCGGGTCCAGAGGGTGCCTGGTAGGCGCCATACCTGCAAATATATAGATGGCATCAGCGATTAACTGAGCCACATGAATGCTCATCCGCGTCAGGATGGCGTACACCAGCTGA
This sequence comes from Glycine max, assembly GCF_000004515.6. Taxonomy (NCBI): domain Eukaryota; kingdom Viridiplantae; phylum Streptophyta; class Magnoliopsida; order Fabales; family Fabaceae; genus Glycine; species Glycine max. Next base: position 17,391,617 of record NC_016088.4, on the reverse strand, counting down.
CACTTCGGCAGGGGGAGGTCGGAATTATGATCACTGGGCAGGATGTTGCTGAGCAGCAAAGTCATCCATATCTGAGTCAGGGTGGTCATGTTGGTGCGCATGATCCGCACCCGTCTCCCGGCAGCAGTCCGGGCAAAATCCTGCCCCGGTATACATAGCAACTGGGCGATGGCCTCCTCATCGAACCCATCGGACCGGTTCCTCCTCTGGCCATACTCGTACTCCTGACCCTCTTCCAGCACTAAAGGATATCCCAGGAGCTGGCCGATAGCATCTGCATCAAACGGGATCCACTGACCCCTCACCCAGGACCTCATATCTCGCACGCCCTCCTCTCTAGGCCAAGCATTGGCGTAAAATTCGAGGACTATGTCTGGATCGAACTGGCCATGGGGGTGACCAGTGATGCCCACCGCCGGCGAACTATCTCTTCCTGGAAATCGGTATACTCATCGTCCCTGAGCTGGACGCGTCGCTCCCGTAGAAATGACCATCCCTTGGTGGCCTCAAAGCGCTGCTGGTGTTCAGCGCTCCTAAAGCGGTGACTGTCATACTCGGGAGCGGAACTGGTTCCTTCGGCCGCTTTATCCTTCCTGGATCTCTTTGAGGCAAGTTTCCTCGGGGCCATCTCCTGCAAGAACAAACATTTGGAAGTTATTTTTACAAGATAATGCTTATCTTAACGCAAAAATGTCATGCCAATCCCTCTGATTTAGACCAGACTCATATGATCCATTCATACACACGCGCATGTGTAGAAAATATCCTATTACTCATGTCAACATACCAGAACATCCAACATATTCTAATTGCCATACACCTATATACATTCTGAAAAAGAAAAACACACTTTCATGCTCAAAGTGTTGCATCAAACTTTACACCTAATTTATATCCTAAAGATTTTGCTATCACAAACTACTTACATACATTTGAAGTACACCATACAAATCTTTATTGTTTCTCTCATATTTATTTATATGCATATCGGAAAGCTAATTACATCCTACACACATTTGCATTCAAAAGGGCATTCCATGCCATCATACATTCATTTAGGAAAACAATTTATTCATACTTGGTGAGGAATTTATGCCCCTTATATTTACACATATATCTACACACCATTGAAAAGCATTTCCCACATTACTTAGGTGCAAAGTACCAATCATGGGGCAGTCCAAATTCTTACAAACAAGTCCCTTTTTTCATGCTTTTCTAATTCTAAAACCAAATTTTGGGTTCCTAGTCATGAGTATGTTTTCTTGCATTGAAGCTTAACAAGTTTGGGTTCCTAAGCTTGGGATTGCATTGCATTTGGGCATCTATTTTGACTTTCCTATGCCGTCTCTACATACATAAACCAGCCTCACCATCCCAATTTTGCAAAATCATATTCATATATCATTGGGGCATTTCACCAAGCACTTGGTGGGCGCACGTTTGGACATAAATTGCAAGAGAATGGGGGCAATGTGGCATGCCCCATTGCTTCAGAATACAACATAGGCCTGAGGCCTTCTCATTCAAATCCTCAATTCAAGAAAACAAGCATAAAAACAAACCAAAACTGCCCCACAAATACAAGCACATTCTCACAATTTGGAACACCAAAAGATGAAGAAAATATACCAATGGGAAGCTAAAAACATCAAGGATTGAATACTTACTTGTTGGAGTGAATTATAACACCAAAAACGAAAGCAAAAGGCAACCAAAAGTGGCTTGAGGGAGCAAGAACCGCAAGCCTTCGTTGTTCTTTCTTTTGAATGAGGGGGGGGGGGAGTTTTTGGATGCAAAAATGTTCCCCTCCCCCGTTTTTATATTTTGAATGCAGGGGTTGCTCGCCCAGGTGAGCTCAGCTCGCCCAGGCGAGCTAACCTGCCAATTTTTTTTTTTTTTTTTAGGGGTGCATTAACCATGCCTCCCCCCTCTTACGGGTTAGCGTTTTGCCTAACTTGAATCTACTTAAGTTAGAATTAGGTGTTGATTACTTATTTAAAACAAACAATAGTAAAAGAAAATGCGAACGCAAAGGATACTGGGCTGCCCTACAGTGATGTTCTCTGCTTGTTTAGCGCCGAGAAGGGGTGGCGCTTGGTTGGTCACGATCCTATCCTTCATTCGCTTCCATCCCTAAGTACCTGCAAGTAAGAGCCAAATGATATGCGACCAATCGTGACCGGTCATCGTCTTACCTTGGTTGACTTCTGCCATTGACTTGTCTTGACTTTTGACCGTGGCCTGAGACAATTCTGCTCCTTGCTATCACAAGATATGCATGTGCATGTGCATGTATGAATGTTTCTATTGCGATGATTTTATTTTAGTGAAGGCTGGTTAGATTCAATTTTAAATAAGCGTTTGGGGCACCCCATACACCGAGCGAAGAGGGCTCAAGTTATGACAAATCTAAAACACAAGGTTTGAAACCAAAGGGAGGACAAAAACCTCACCCATCTTTTCTTAAAAGAACGAGACAAATACAGAGGAAGGGAATCCCTGGAGGAAACCAAGAAGAACAAAAACTCAGAATTTAAAAGAAACTACAACGGTCCCCTCGATTGACCCAGACTTCAAGCGTAATATCGTTTAACTACATCGGAGTTCACGGGCGAAGGCAATTCCTTGCCATCCATGTGGGTGAGTATCAGAGCACCCCCAGAAAAAGCTCTTTTCACCACGAAAGGTCCTTCATAATTCGGGGCCCACTTGCCTCGATTATCTTTAACAGCGTGGGACATCTTCTTCAGCACGAGGTCCCCCTCGTTGAACTTGCGCGGGCGTACCTTCTTGTCGAATGCGTTCTTTATCCTTCGTTGATACAAACGCCCATGGCTCATGGCGGCCAAACGCTTACCTTCAATAAGGTTAAGTTGGTCGTAGCGTGCTCGAGCCCATTCTGACTCTTCTAGGCCTGACTCCGCCATTATCCTTTGAGAAGGAACCTCTACCTCACATGGGAGTACTGCCTCCATCCCATAAACCAAGGAATACGGCATTGCCCCAGTAGAAGTTCGCACCGAGGTTCTGTACCCGTGTAGGGCGAAAGGCAACATCTCATGCCAATCTTTGTATGACACTGTCATCTTTTGAACAATCTTCTTGATATTCTTATTCGCAGCCTCTACAGCCCCATTCATCTTTGGCCGATAAAGGGTAGAGTTATGATGCTGGATCTTGAAGTCTTCGCACATCTCCTGCATCATCTTATTGTTCAGATTGGTGCCATTGTTAGTAATGATCTTCCTGGGGAGTCCGTATCGACAAATCAACTCCTTCTTTATGAATCTAACTACCACATTCCTCGTGACATTAGTATAAGAAGCTGCTTCAACCCATTTGGTGAAGTAATCTATCGCCACAAGAATGAAGCGGTGACCATTTGACGCTTTGGGTTCGATGGCCCCAATGACATCTATCCCCCACATTGAAAAAGGCCAAGGGGCGGACATAACATTCAGAGGATGTGGCAGAACATTGACATTGTCCGTGTATGCCTGACATTTATGAAATTTCCTGACATGAGCGCAACAATTGCTTTCCATGGTGAGCCAATAATAACCGGCCCTAAGGATTTTTCTGGCCATAGCATGCCCATTGGCATGTGTCCCAAAGGAACCCTCGTGGATCTCCTCAATCATGAAGTTCGTCTCTTTGGCATCTACGCATCGTAGGAGGGTCATGTCGTGGTTTCGTTTGTATAGGATAGTACCACTTACAAAGAAACCAGTAGCCAATCTCCTCAACGTCCTTTTGTCATTGTCAACATACTGCTAGATGTCAAAATACCATGGTTTCCCATCCCGCTCTTCCTCTATTGCATAACAATATGCCGGCCTGCCTTGAGATTTGAATTTGATGTACGACAGATCCCCGTGCAGGGCAAGTTGAAACATGGATGCCAGGGTGGCTAGTGCATCAGCCATTTGATTCTCTTCCCGAGGTATGTGGTGGAAGGAAATGTCGTCAAAGTACTTGGCTAACCTCAAGATGTGAGTTTGATAGGGTATCAACTTCGGATCCCTAGTTTCCCATTCTCCTTTCAACTGGCGTATCACCAAAGCTGAGTCTCCATACACCTTGAGTAATTTTACATCAAAATCAATGGCCGCCTGAACCCCGAGGGCGCATGCTTCGTACTCGGCCATATTGTTGGTACAATCAAAACCTAGCCTAGCCGTGAAAGGAATACACTGATCATCCGGGGATACAAGGACTGCCCCTACTCCGTGGCCCAAAGCATTAGATGCCCCATCGAAGCAAACAATCCATTTGTCTATGTCCTCGTGTGTCCGCTTCTCTTCAAACAGGGCCATGATATCTTCATCTGGGAACTCGGGGTGCATCGGCCGATAATCCTGGAGGGGTTGCTGGGCCAAATAATCCGCTAAGGCACTTCCCTTTACCGCCTTCTGGGTGACGTAAACGATATCGAATTCAGATAATAGTACCTGCCACCTAGCGATTCGTCCTGTGAGGGCCAGTTTTTCAAAGATGTATTTCACGGGATCCATTTTGGAAATAAGCCACGTGGTATGGCTGAGCATGTACTGCCTAAGCCGATGTGATTCCCATACCAGAGCACAACATGTCCTTTCCAGCATTGAGTAATTCATCTCACATGCGGTAAACTTCTTGCTCAGATAGTAGATGGCTTGCTCCTTTTTTCCCAGAATCATCATGCTGACCCAACACGCACCCCATAGACTCGTCCAACACGGTCATGTACAGGAAAAGAGGTCTTCCTATTACAGGTGGCATGAGCACCGGGGGATTCGCGAGACTCTGTTGGATCTTCTCGAAGGCCTCTTGGCAGTCACTGTTCCATAGGACCGCTTGGTTCTTATGTAATAGCTTAAAAATGGGCTCACAGGTAGGGGTGAGTTGCGAGATAAATCTCGCGATATAATTCAACCTGCCTAAAAACCCCCGAACCTGCTTCTCTGTGCGTGGTTCTGGCATTTCAATGATGGCCTTTACTTTCTCGGGATCTATCTCTATCCCTTTCTGACTTACGATAAATCCTAGCAGCTTCCCCGACTTCACCCCAAAGGTGCATTTGGTTGGGTTTAGTTTTAATTGGTATTTCCGCAACCTTCCAAATAGCTTACGCAGATTGACAAGGTGTTCATCCTCAGTCCTAGACTTGGCAATCATGTCATCTACGTAGACCTCTATTTCCTTATGCATCATGTCATGGAACAACGCCACCATGGCACGCTGATAGGTTGCCCCAGCATTTTTCAGCCCGAAGGCCATCCCTTTATAGCAGAATGTCCCCCATAGGGTGACGAAAGTGGTCTTCTCTACATCTTCGGGTGCCATCTTTATTTGATTATACCCCGAGAAACCATCCATAAATGAGAAAAGGGCAAATTTGGCTGTATTATCTACCAATATATCAATGTGTGGCAGGGGAAAATTGTCTTTAGGACTGGCTCGGTTCAAGTCCCGGTAGTCTACACACATTCAAACCTTGCCGTCCTTTTTCGGGACTGGGACAATGTTGGCCACCCACTCCGGGTACCGCGCCACAGCTAAGAAACCTGCATCAAACTGCTTCCTTACTTCTTCTTTAATTTTTAAGGACATCTCGGGTTTCATTCTTCGCAACTTTTGCTTAACCGGGGAAGACCCAGGGTTCAAAGGCAACTTATGCTGCACAATGTCGGAATCCAGACCGGGCATGTCTTGATATGACCACGCAAAGACATCTTGATACTCTTCAAGGAGGGTTATCAAGCCTTGGCGGATAGGCGCGGTCATACCGGTTCCTACCTTTACTTCCTTCTTTTCCTCCGTGGTCCCCAAGTTTATCAATTCGGTTTCTTCTTGGTGAGGCTTCATTTCACGTTCTTCCTGAGCGACCAACCTCTCCAACTCTGGTGACAGGACATTCTCTTCCTCTTCCTCGTTTATTGTTTGGCTTATATCTCGATCGAAATCGATTGTCAAACCCTCGTTGTTAGGTTCCTCAAAGAATCGACCCTCACATCTATACCAAACAAGACAAAAGAAACAAAAAACATGCAAAATGATATGAGAAAGGGTGGTACTGCAAGAACAGATGAAACAAGATCTCTTTGTTTATTTAATAAGGTAGGTTTCACAAAACAAAAGAGAACGGAAATCTATAGGCTCTAATTACATTGAATCAGCGGTATAGACTTCTGACTGGCTTATCACGCGCTAGTTCCCTACTTGGGAATCGGGGTGGCATGGTTGCACAAAACTTGGTGGGTCTTGAGGGAACTCCTCTTCTATTGCAGCCACCTCCTCTTCGGACACCATTCCAACGCTGGTGAAACACTGGCTAATACGGCCGGGCCATACCTTATCCGCCCGAAATCTTGACGGCACGTTCCTCCTCCCCGGCATCCCGGGTTCATACCCTAACCCATACTTGTATGGATTTCCCTTGATATCGACCACATCGGCATTCCCGAGGCAGTCCTTGCCTAGACCAATTCCGGGCTCAAATCCGTTCCTGAGCATAACACGCGCCACCATTATGGCCGCGTTGGAGAGAGAAGGTAGCGACGGACTCGGTTCCACCGAGGCGTAGCTCACCACCTCAAAGGATTGGAAAGCCATTTCCAATGATTCTTCCGCCGCTTCTACGTACGGTGCGGAGGAGGGGCAGCTCACTAACATATCCTCTTCACCCGACACTATCACTAAAAGTCCACCCACTGCGAACTTCAATTTCTGGTGAAGTGTTGAAGGGACCACTCCCAGGGCATGAATCCACGGTCTTCCCAAGAGGCAGCTATAGGCGGGATTTATATCCATTACTTGAAACACCACATTGCAAGTGTGGGGGCCTATCTGAATGGGAATGTCGATTTCCCCCATCACTTCCCGCCGAGTACCATCAAAGGCTCGCACCACCATCGAGCTCGGTTTTAAACGTGACGCACTAAAAGGAAGCTTTTCCAAAGTGGTCTTCGGCATTACATTTAAACTCGATCCATTGTCGATAAGTACCTTTGCGACAACGTGGTCCATACATCTCACCGACACATGTAGAGCCTTGTTGTGTCCTCTCCCCTCAACGGGAATCTCTTCTTCCGCAAACACGATGTAGTTGTTGGTGCTTATATGATTAACGATGCCTTCGAAACCCTCCACCGAGATATCATGTGCTACATGGGCATCATTAAGGACCTTCATCAACAGCGCACGATGAGGCTCGATGTTTATGAGTAGTTCAAGCAAAGAGATCCTTGCTGGAGTTTTATTCAGTTGCTCGACTACCTTAAACTCGCTTTGTTGGATGAGGCGGAGAAACTCATGGGCCTCTTCCAAAGTCACTATTTTTCCTTGAAGTCCTTCTTTCTTTTCGGCCCCTCTTACTACTGGAGGATCTACTTCTTTCGAGGGGGTGGCTATATCTGTGGGCTCTTGGACCATGGGCGCTTTCCCTTTAGAGGGCAATTCCGCCGGGTGAGGGGAAGCGAACACCCGACCACTGCGGGTTACGCCACTGAGGCCGGTGATGTTGGTTACCTTAGCTGATAGGGAGTCAACTTCGGTTGCAACTCTTTCGCTGGACGCGGGAGGGGTATACTTCCACGGAAGGGCCTTATTACTTTGATATGCAAATGGCGTCGGCTTGGGCGCCGCCCGGGGGTATGTGGGTGTGGAGCCGATCCCTTTCCTAGTAAAACATATTACTAGGGCCTTGGGGGTTAGAGGAACCTTCTTCTCTTCCGACTGCATGCAAATTTGTGGTTCTTCCCTCCCTCCTATGGACACTTCAAGCTGCCCGTAATCCATGAGCCGCTGAAGCAATTCTTCCACCACGGGATAGGTTTCCATGTCGTGCGACTCCCCGAGGTGAAATAAAGATTCATCCCTTTCACCTCCACCACGGGAGACCATGCACGCCGCTTGCAGTGATTGATAGATGAAGCGTCTAGAAGTAACCACCTCTCCTAACCTCTTTTCCCACAATGGACCGTCCTTTTTGACGGCGTTCACGCTAGCCCCTCCATGACTAGCTAACGGGTTGGTTTTAACATTTGGGCCTTCCTCCTGAAACGATAGCCAGTCGGCACTAATCAGGTGCTGCACCTTATACTTGAACGGGATGCAGGAGTCAATATTATGTCCAGGAACTCCACTATGGTACACACACTTGGCACCCGGGTCATACCACTTGGGGTAGGGTGGCAGGAGAACCTTCCCGGGTATGGCCACCACCAAGTGATTCTCCAATAATGAAGGCCATAACTCGGAGTATGTCATGGGAATAGGAGGGAAGTTGTCTTTCGGGGGCGGGTGCTGTGCATATTTATAGGTCGCGCCGGGGGCTGTATTATTAACTGGCTGGGGTGCGGCTGGAGCTGTGCGTTGGGCCGGCGCTCTTTCTGCTGCGGGTGGTCCTTTTACTTGAGTCGGGAGGGAGTTCCCGGCTCGGATTAAAAAATTTGGGGGATTGGGCTGGTATGAGCTTTGGATATTTTGGGGTGCTTTCATCCATGTTGGGGCGGTGGTAACCGCGTGGGCATCTCCTTCCTTTTTCCTCGCGCCCACTACTAGGGCTCTTCTATTGTTGTTAGGGGCCATATTGGCAGCATATTCGAACTTGCCTTTTCGTAGTCCGGATTCAATCCTTTCTCCGGCGAAGACGAGATCCGCAAAGTTAGCTGGCATGTAGCCTATTAGCTTTTCATAGTAGAACGTAGGTAACGTATCTTCCATAATTGTGATCATCTCCCTCTCCGTCATGGGTGGTACGACTTGGGTTGCGAGATCTCTCCATCTTTGGGCATATTCCTTAATGGACTCATGCTCTCGTTTAGTCATACCCTGAAGCTGGTTCCGATCGGGAGCCATGTCCGTATTGTACTGGTATTGCCTAATGAAAGCAGTTGCCAAGTCCTTCCATGATCGGATCTGGGAAGCTTCCAGATTGGTATACCATGCCACTGCTGCTCCGGCCAAGCTGTCTTGAAAGAAATGGACCAACAACTTTTCGTCCGCGGAATACGCCCCCATCTTCCGGCAATACATCTGGAGATGCCCCTTTGGACATGTCGTCCCTTTGTACTTATCAAAGTCTGGTACTTTGAACTTGGGAGGGATGACGATGTTGGGCACAAGACATAAATCCGGCAAATCCGAGAATGGGTAATTGCCAAGGCCCTCGACTGCTCTTAACCTTTCTTCAAGCGCCTCAATCTTTCCCTTATCTTCCGCAAAGGGAACAGATTCTTTTACGGGTGTGGGTGAGGCCGGGACATGGCGGACTATGTTCAGTTGGGGTAGTTCATGGGGGGACGAATCTTTGAGGTGGAGCAAGGGGCCAAGATGGGTATCTCATTCCTCATTGTCTTTCCCGGGATAGTCTTCATAAGGTGGGAGTTGCCCCTCGAAAGTAGGGGCTTGGCTTAAATCTTCCGGGGTGGCACGGGGGGTGAAGTCCGGAGGCAGGCCATAAGGATAAGCTTGCGGACTATACCTTCGACCGAACACGGCCGTGTTTCTGTCTAGGCCCGGATTCAAGGCAGGCTGCAGCACCAGCTCCACTTCCCTAACTGTACTGGAGGCGGTTGGTGTGGCTTTATCCTCTATGGTTTTCTAGAGTTTTAACATGACCTCTGAGATGGAAGCCATTTGATCTTTTAAGGCCGATAGATCGGCCTTCATCTGTTCCTGCACGCCCTCTTCATTATCCATTTTTCTGGATCAAGTGTTATAGGGGTGCCTTGGTGTTTTCTTAGTTATGATGAAATTCCTGTTGAAATAAACAACGGTGAGTATGCCACCAAAACATGAGTATGCAAATGGATGATCGGAGCACTTGGATCCACCCCAAGGTTTTTTAGATAACATGATGAGTTCAGAACTTCTCATTTTATAAAAAGAACAAAGCTTTCATCTAACCAAGATTATACAAAAGGTGTTACAAGAGAACCTAACGATTCCTAATTATATGGGCCATCAAATCTATCATGTGTTGACAGTAATTGATTAGCCCATGAATCTCCTCGGGGGCAGTACACACTTCGGCCATGGCTTTTGCTTTGGCTAATAGACGCGGGAGGTCTTGACTTCCATTCAAGGTCAAGGCGAACCTATCCATCCACATAGTCGCTTCTTGATGCAGTGCATCAATCACCCTCCCTTTTGCTTCTTTTTCGGCATACACTTGTGCAAAATCCTCCACTAGCTTTTGTTCATGGGCCATGGACTGGTTCAATTCTTCCTTGTATTGCCCTATGATAGCTACCATGCTTCACTCCGTGGCTTCCAAGTGTTGAGCCAAACTCCTTTTGGACCTCGCGCAAGCAACTAACTCTTCTTTTAAGATCATGCCATGCACCCATGACCGATCTCTCTCTTCTCTTCGGAGCTTGAGCTCATTGTTGCTACCCCACAATGCTCCTCGGAATTTCTCTCGACCATATTCCTCCTTGCGGGCCCTTTTGGTTTCTTGTTCAAGGGCTCTTGCAGTGGCCGCGTTTTCCTCTTGTAACTCGGTGCACTCCTTCCGGATGTGTGTAGCAGCTGATTTGAACTTCTCCTTGGCGAGTCTTGCCTTCCCTAGCTCTAATTTTAGAGCTCGGACTTCTTCATCTTCCTCCGGAGCTTCGAAGTTCTCTTCATCGATAACTTTCAATTTGGAGAGCCAATCTAACCCTTGCGCATGAATTCTTAGCCATCCATGATAACCTCCAATGATGCCATTTCGGATGCCCCTAAGCTCCTTGTCTTTCTTCAACGGACTCCTCCACACCTTGTGGATTCTTTGTATAACCTTGAGACCTTGCGCGCCTAGATCCCTCACAAGGAAAGGCGTGAGACTTTCTTTGGTTGGCGCTCCCCTCATGGGATACCCTAGCTGTCTTATGGCGAGTGCGGGATTATAATTAATACAACCCCTAGTCCCTATCAGTGGAACATTAGGGTAGTCCCCACACGAGAAAAGAACTCCTTCCTTGCCTTCCTTCCAACGAGGAAACCAATTGATCGCGCTGCCCCCTATCCCAGCCAAATGTTGGTCCCAATCGACTCTTCCTTTTTCGGCGCATGAGCGATAACCTTGAAGCGGACACGGGTGTCTCGTGTCTTGTCGGAATAGGTGTGAAATCAACCACACACAGAGAGCGGGTAAACAACAGACAATCCGTGCACTGTTTTTCTCACACCTCCGGTCAAAGGTGTCAAACAAATCTGCCAAGATAGCCACCACTGGACTTTCCTTGCTATGGTGATATGCGAGGAAAGCATCAACAGCGGCTAAGTCTACCAAACCGTCAACATTCGGAAAGAGGACAACCCCAAAAATCAACAAAGCTAATACATCCGCAAACGGGCCCCATTTCTCTTGGCTTGCCATATCCCTTGCCTTGCCTTCCAAGTATTTCCGAGGCAGGCCCACTACGCCGTTCCGAGTTTGCTTCATGCGATCCAACTCTTTTGCTGAATCTCCAACCACAACTGCAACCTTGCTCAAGGAGGGAGGAAAACCGGAGAAAAGATACGGCTTTCTCCCCCCAAGAGGGCATCCTAATATTTCCTCAAACTCTTCAATAGTTGGTACCATTTGGAAGTCCCCAAACGTGAAACACCTCAACAGCTGGTCATAGTATTAGGCGAGGGATACGACAGCTTCCGTAAATACCTCCGCTGCGGCCAAATCTAGAATCTTCCCGTATACTTTGCAGAAGGCTTGCCTTTGGAGAGGTCCCATCAATCGTCCCAACTCCTTGAGGCTAGTGACATCTAGACTTTTAACCTTGACTTGATAAAACCTTTTTCCGTTTTGATTTGTCCCCATCATTTACCTAAAAAAGGGGTGGATCAAGACTCCGACATGAATGATGCAATGCGTATGCATGAAACAGAAAGAAAACAACACAAAGGGATAATTCACACATACGAGACCGCATAGAGCCAATTTTAATGCTACGTTTGGGCATGATGGCGCCTTGACGTAGCATTAAAAAGGTTACATATTACTCTAAAGAAACCAAACACCACTAGCAAAAAACTATAAACTAGTGCTATTTATCAAAAGATGCATGAGAACAAATGGCACGGAGCGTGTTTGCTCTTTGCCCCTATTTGGGAACCTATGGGATAATATCTAGGGGTCGCTAATAACTACTTCCCAACAATTTACAACTCACACGGCCGTTCTCTAGAGGTATCATCACTCAAGATAATAATATTGTGGCGGTATGGAATACCAGCGACAACACATTATAAAGAGAGAAAGCTCTAGACGAGGTTTCACTATTATCAAGCAAGTCGGAGACCTAGCATGATGATAGATTCACCTCCACTCCTTAAATTCCCATGAACCCAGGTGTAGGGCTCCTTTTTAACTCAAACCCATGGGTGCTTAGAATGCAATGTAAAGAATGCGAAATAGACAACAGTTATTTACACTTTACACAGTTTCAACAAATGCACACACGAAGTTTCACAAATCCACAATTCCTAAAAATAGGCCTAACTCACAAAAAAAAGTCCCCAGTGGAGTCGCCAACTGTCGCAACGTGCCCTTTTGCGGGCGAGCGAAGGCGAGGCTCACAGGTGCACTTTCCAAAGGAGGAAAGATGCGCGGAGTCGCCACCAACGTTTATTTGTGGAAAACATCGGGAAAACCGCAGGAAATTGGTCAAAATAAAAATTCTAAGTTCGGGAGTTGTATTTACGTTTGAGGAAGGTATTAGCACCTCTCACGTTTGTCTCAAAGGACAACAGTCTATTTTTTAGAATTGTGGAATTGTGTTATCTTAACTTTTATTTCTTTTTATTTTTTTGAGGTCGACAAAAGCGGGGCTTTTGCTCCTACGTACCCTCCTTTCGAGAGGAAATCAGACCTACGTAGTTCTTTCTTATGCGTGAATCAAATGATTGATTTTTTTTCTTGAGGGGTGATCATTTTAAGGAGTTGGACCTTAAAAATGATCCTTTTACTTAGTAAGAAACTGAAAAGATAAACTTTCAGAAAACCTATTTTTGTGGACGAGCTTGACTAGGCGAGTTTGATTTTAGCCTTAATTTCACTTTAGTTATTAGTCAATTCAATTTAGAATGAGAAATCCCAAAGAGAAAACGTCCGATTGATTTTTCGCTTTACTTTACTAAAAGGTATTTTTTTTATTATTATATTATTATTTTACCTCTTTTTTTATTTCCAACGTGGTTATGGCACGACCGAACGGTCGGAATTCGTTTTAACCGAAATTAACGGATGATACAATTCAAACGATCGGTGGAAATTTATTTTATTTTTAGATTAAGCGATAAATGACTTAAATAAATGGCTTAAGCACGTCAAAAGTGGGTATAAAAAGCGAATGAAAACAAGAATAAAAATACATGAAACAAAATGTGGACCACCACGGGTACATAGAATGAATTGAAAAGCTCGGTTTGAGGTACTTACCCGTTGAAGACTGAAGAAAACGAAGAACGAACGATTAATCTTGAAGAACAGTCGAGAATCTTCGTGTAATTACTCACGGAAACGTTACGGAAGCGCCTCGGCTTGGATTTTCTTCACGGAAATAATTTTCCTCAGCAATTTCGAGAGAGAGAGAAGTGCCAAGAAGGCTGACCCCTTTTCTTCTTCACTTCTCCCCCTATTTATAGCAAAATAGGGGAGAAGCTTGCCACCCAGCTCGCCCAGGCGAGCAAGGTTGCTTCCTCCAGAAGCAACAGCCTTCTGGAGGAAGGATCTAGAAGGCCCAAGTGGACTAGATTGCTATTCGTACCCCCCTTTTACTAAATGCACCCCCTTTCTATTTTTTGGTAATTCTTTTTCCGTAACGTTACGAAACTTTATGAATTTCATAACGATACTTATTTTCCTTCCGCAAGGTTACGAATCCTTACGGATTATGTATTTACTCTTTTTTAGCTTTCGAAGAAGTTACGGAAACTCACAAATTGCGCAAAAACACCTCTTTTCGATTTCCGCCACATTACGGAATTTTATGGATCGCGCAAGCCCGCTTCCTTTTGATTTCTGACACGCCTCGGGACTTCATTTATTGTGCAACAAAGGACGCCAAGTATCTCGAAGCAGCTAACCAAAGGTTGCATGTCATCAAGTAATAATCCCCGGACGAAATTAGGGTATGACAACTGGTAATCAATTACAGACCATTGTAATCGATTATAGGCATTATAATGTAACTGCCTAACTATCTGGTAATCGATTACATCCCTATTGTAATCGATTACATGCTTAAGAATCAACAGACTAACCCTCTGGTAATTGATTACACCATTATTGTTCCCTGGTAATCGATTACAAACTCAATGTAATCGATGGCATGCCCTTAAATAATTAAATATATAAAGAGGAAAATGTCATAGGTAATTTTATGGGCTAGGAATCTAAGTCACATTGGTCAATAATTCCTAATTATCATCTAATGGTAAAGAAACTTTCTTTGGGCAGAGGTTTTGTAAAGATATCAGCCAATTGATTCTTTGTTTCAACAAACTCTAGTACACAATCACCCTTTTGAATACGATCTCTAAGTAAGTGATGCCTAATTTCAATATGTTTTGTTCTAGAGTGCTGATGTGCCATTATTTTCTCCTATTTCTTAACCCTTTTTGCACCATTTTAAGTACTGATTAGTCTCAATTGTCAAATTAATTAGGCAGTTTTATTATTTGGGCCCATTCAGCTAATTTGATGTTTTTAATCTAATTTCAAGAATTAATGAATCATTGGGCTTGAATACAAAATTGGGCTTGGACTTGAAGAGGGCAGACAATTTTATTCTACAAAATTAGATCTTATCTTATCTTATCTAGATATTATTTAGATTTGATCTCATCTAGATATTATTTCATCTATATCTTGTCTTATCTAGATTTGATTTGATTTTATTTTATTTATGGGCTTGGATTTAAAACAGATTTGCAAGCTTTGAGGCTGGAAAACTATATAACAATACCAAGGTTCCAGTTTAGCTCTCTCTCTTCTCTCTCCCCTATTTTCGTTTTTTAGTTTTAGGCTTTTTCTTTGAGACATTTTTTTTTCGTTTTGCAATTCTAGTAGCAATAAAATTTTGTTCTTCAATTTATAAGTTCGTTATCTATTGATTAATGGAAGGCTAAGTCCCCAGCATTGCTTTCTCTTGAGGATCAAGCGCAGTTTTGTTTGAGGTTCTATTATTACTGTTAAATTTTGTTCAGTTTCTCCCCTTCACTACTTACTCTAAATTTGTTGCTACTAATTCATGAATGCTTAGTGCTTGATTAATTGTCTCTGCGCTTAATTTACGTTCATGCTTAATGATCGTTTATGAGTAATTGGTGTATGTGTTGCTTAATCACATAATGAATGCCTTATGTTAAATTTCACTTAGTAATTTAATTTGGGGTTGGATTAAGTGGTTAAACTGATAAAGGATAAATTCTCGCAACCTATGATAAGAGACTTGCTTGTGAATCAAGGGGAAGCAACGTATTTTAATTCTGATATTTTTCTAATTCAATTTTACTTGCTATTTAATTTACAAAAGTAAACAATCCCCCCCCCCCCCCCAATTTGTTACTATTTCCTACTATCTGTTATGAACATTTGGTTTATCATTGCTCGTTGGGAAACGACCTAGGATCACTTCCTAGTTACTGCATTTTAATGTTTATTTGATTCGGGTACGGCCTCGATCAAGTGCAAAATAGTATTTTTGGATAGGTTGATTGCACTCGTATTGTCACAACGAATACGAATGTGATCAAGCATTAAACCGTAATCAGAGAGTTGTTGCTTCATCCATAGGATTTGTGCACAACAGCTTCCAACAGAAATATATTCCGCTTCTACAGTTGATAAGGCAATACTATTTTGCTTTTTGCTATGCCACAATACTAGTGCAAAACCAATAAAGTGGCAAGTCCCACTAGTGCTTTTTCTATCAGTTTTACATCGAGCAAAGTCAGAATCAGAGTATTGTACTAAGTTATAAGAAGAATTCTTAGGATACCATAAGCTTAGATTTATAGTGCCTAGTAAATATCTCATTATTCTTTTGACGACACTTAAGTGAGATTCTTTGGGATTGGCTTGATATCTAGCACACATGCAAACACTAAACATAATATCCGTTCTACTTGCTGATAAATAAAGAAGGGATTCGATCATACCTCTATATTTCTTTATATCTACTGATTAATCATCTTCATCTTTATCCAAGTAGCAAGCAGTGCTCATAGGGGTGGCCATTTGTTTTGCATTTTCCATTCTAAACCTCTTTAGTAATATTTTGCTTGGCTAATAAAGATTCCATTTTTGGTTTGTTTTATTTATAGTCCAAGAAAGAAATTCAACTCACCCATCATGGACATTTCAAATTCACTTTGCATATCATTAGAGAATTCTATGCACAAGGAATCATTAGTAGCTCCAAAGATTATATCATCTACATATATTTGAACTAGGAGAATATCATGCATTTTTCTTTTAATGAAAAGTGTGGTATCAACCTTTCCTCTTGTAAAGCCCTTTTTTAAAAGAAATTTGCTCAATCATTCATACAAAGCCCTAGGGGCTTGTTTTAAACCATATAGAGCCTTCTTCAACTTAAAAACATGACTAGGCAAATCTGAATTTTCAAATCCAGGAGGTTGACCAACATACACTTCTTCTTGAATTAATCCATTTAAAAATGCACTTTTAACAACCATTTGATAAAGTTCAAAATACATTATTGATGCAAAGGCAAGTAATATTCTAATAGCTTCTAGTCTAGCTACAGGAGCATGAGTTTCTTCATAATCTATTCCTTCCTCGTGGTTATATCCTTTAGCCACTAATCTAGCCTTATTTCTAAATACTCATTTAGTTCCAATAATTGGATGATCATTAGGTATATCAACTAATTCCCATACTTGATTTCTTTCAAATTGATTTAATTCTTCTTGCATAACAATAATCCAATGTTCATTGATTATGGCTCATTTATGTTTTTAGGTTCAACTAAAGAGACAAAAGCCATGTTATTGCATGCATCTTTAAGAGAGTATCGAGTTGTTACCCCTTTTGAGATGTCACCTATGATATTATCAAGAGGGTGATACCTTGAAGTTCTCCAGTCCCTTGGAAGATCCACGTTTATTTGATTTTCTTTGGATTGAGAATCCCTACTATTTCCATCTTCTTTTTCTTTGTGGAATTCTTCATGAATATGCGTATCTTCTAAAGTATCTGTAATATCATCAAGTATATCCTTTCTTGGCCTAATAGAGTTAGTCTCATCAAAAGCCACATGAATTGATTCTACAATAGTCATAGTTCTTTTATTATATATTCTAAAAGCTTTACTATTCAAAGAATAACCAAGAAATATACCTTCATCCGACTTTGCATCAAACTTGCCCAAGTTGTCTTTTCCATTATTTAACACAAAGCATTTACATCCAAAAATATGAAGATGGGAAATATTTGGTTTTCTCCCCTTATATAGTTCATATGGTGTTTTCTTTAAAATAGGTCTAATTAATGCTCTATTCATTATATAACATGTAGTATTAACAGCCTCGTCCCAAAAGTATTTAGGAAGATTTGTATCATTAAGCATGGTTCTTGCTAATTCTTCTAATGATCTATTTTTCCTTTCAACTACTCCATTTTGTTGAGGGGTTCTAGGTGCAGAAAAATTATGTTCTATCCCATTTTGTTCACAAAATAATTCAAAGTCTTTATTCTAAAATTCCCCTCCATGATCACTTCTAATGGATGCAATGTTGAGATTTTTCTTATTTTGAATGATTTTGGCAAGTTTCTTAAAAGCATGAAATGCATCTCTTTTGTGAGCAAGAAATAGAGTGCATGTAAATCTAGAATAATCATCTACTATAACAAGAGCATAACAATTTCCACCAAAGCTCATAGTTCTAGAAGGACCAAAGAGATCCATGTGCAAAAGTTGTAAGGGTCGAGTGGTAGAAACAACATTCTTTGATTTGAAAGAAAATCGTACTTGCTTTCCCTTTTGACATGCATCACACAATCTATCCTTTTCAAATTTTAGTTTTGACAAGCCAATTACTAAATCTTTTGAAATTAATTTATTTAAGTGTTCCATATTTTTATCAGCAATTCTCCTATGCCACAACCAGATTAATCCTCTTTACATAGAAAGCATTGAGCATGATTTGGAGTTTTATCTAGATTTATCATGAACACATTATTAATCCTTTGTCCTACATATTTCATTTTCTTGTCATGTTTACTTTCAATAAAGCAGTTATGAGAATCAAATAACACCCAAAAGCCTTTATCACATAGTTGACTAACACTTAATAAACTATGCTTAAGACCATCAACAAGTAAAACATTTTCTATGGAGGTAGAGGGATTCGTACCAATTTTTCCAACTCCAAGAATTTTACCTTTGTTGTTGTCTCCATAGGTCACATGTCCATTATTCTTGGGAGAAATATGAGTAAACTTTGATGCATCTCCTGTTATGTGTTTGGAGCAACCACTATCAATGTACCAACTTTGGTTCAAGGAGTCCTTCAATCATATAATCATATTTTTTATTTAGGTACCCAAATTTTCTTGGGTCCTTGAATGTTAGTTTTGACTAAAGATCCTTTTTGGAACCCATATCATTTTTCCAATGTTATTAGCATTCTTCCTAATATAACATGTTGAGATACTATGACCTTTCTTACCACAGTAAAAGCATATTAAGAAGGGAGAACTAGTCTTTGAGTAGAGGCAAAGAAATTTTTGTACATCTTTTGTTGATTTTCAGGATTATACCCTAATCCAGCTTTGTCAAAGACACATCTTTGTCTTCCTAATATAATATCTAAGTTATTTTTAACAAGAGTAAATTTGGCAAGAGCATTTTTTTAAATCTACAATTTCTTTTTTTAAATTTATTACAACATTCACGTGAATGAGATGCTTCATTGTTTTCTTGTATTAAGCATTTTGTAGAAGGTTGGTTTTTATCTATTGATTTTAATGTTTTAACTTCAGATCTATGATTTTCTAACTCTTCATTTAATTTCAAAATTTCCTTTTCTAAATTTGAAATGGTTTTCTTAGAAAATGAAACTAATTTGGCAAGTTTGATAGATTCTTTATGCAAATCATTGAATGCATCTTGAAGTTCATCAAAAGAAATAGATAAATCATGGTTAGAAGATGTTACCTCTTCTTCACTTTCATAGTTTTTGGCCATGAGGCTTAGATTTACGATTTCGTTTTTTGAATCACTTGATGAATCCATGTCATTATCTTCCCAAGTGATATATGCTTTCTTTCCTTTCTTATCTTTGAGAGTTTTCTTGTTGGATGTTTCCATTCTTCTTTTAAAGATAGGACAATCAAATCTCAGGTGCCCAGGTTGATCGCATTCATAACATTTTGGAACTGAGGAGGAATCTTCTCCTTTCTTCCTTGGATTGAATTTCGATCTCCTTCTATTTCCTTTGTTCCTAAAAAATTTATTAAATTTTTTTACAAAGAGACTGAAATCATCATCTTCTTCTAAATTATTTTGTTCATTCATGTCTTTTTTGTCACTTTCTTCATGAATAGAGGATGAGGCTTTGAGTGCAACTCCTTTCTTCTTTTTGTCATTCTCTTCATGTTGGTTGAGTCTCGTAACTTCCATTTCATGTTCTTGAAGTTTCCCAAAGAGAGTGGCAAGAGACATATTGATGAGATCTTTTGATTTTGCAATTGCAATTACTTTTGGTTTCCATTGCCTGCTTAAACATCTCAACACTTTGCTAATGAGATATTCATTAGGAAATTTTTTTCCTAATGATGCAAGATGATTAACTATATGTGTAAATCTCTTTTGCATCTCTTGTATAGTTTCATTTTGATTCATTCTAAAAATTTCATACTCATGTGTGAGAGTATTTATTCTAGATCTTTTAACATCAATTGTGCCTTCATGTGTTACTTATAATGTATCCCAGATTTCTTTTGCATTTTTACAGTTTGAAACTCTAAAGTACTCATCCATGCTTAATGCAAAAGTGATTATATTCTTGGGTTTTAAGTTATATTGAACTCTTCTTTTTTCATCTTCATCCCATTGAGCTCTAGGTTTTTCTATAGTTACATTTCCTGCTACCATTGTATGAATGAAAGGACCAATTTCAATGGCTTCCCATATATTCAAATCTACGGCTTCTATAAAAATCTGCATACGAGTTTTCCAATAGTGATAACCTTCACCATTAAAGATAGGAGGCCTATTAATAGAGTTTCCCTCGGGAAATAGAAAGTTAGATGAGGCCATAATTATTCTTATCTTATATTTTCTTGATTTTGTTCTTTGACTTGATTCAATCCGTGCTCATCAAGTAAACTTTTGGGATCATTAAAACCTGCATGATATACATTCACAACGGGAGTAATTGCAGTAATAATGGCAATTGATGAGGTGAAGACGAAGAGATATAATGGATTACCCACAAAAAACACTCAAGTAATCGATTAAAATATCATAGTAATCGATTAAATTGGCCCTTGTTTTCACCCAAAAACAAAAGCTGATACAAGTAATCAATTAAAACACTACCGTAATTGATTAAATATGCCACTAAAACTCCCCCTAAGGCCTTTGAAATTGATTAAAACTTAAAGTAATTGATTCAAATACAACACAAAGCCAAAAGAAGCCATAAACCACAACATGTAGTTGGTTAAAATGAAGCAATAATCGATTACAACAGAACAAAATGCCAAACAAAAGCTTTAAGCCCAACACATAATCGATTAAAATGATGCAGTAATCGATTAAAACAACAACTCTTGAACCATAACACCACAAACACATAAATAGTAATCGATTAAACCATGGGGTAATTGATTAAAACAGAAGATTTAAAAACTGATAAACACACAACATAGTGTAATTGATTAACACGAGAGAGTGATCAATTAAACAGTGAAAAACACGAAATGAAAAAGTAAAACATGTATTTTTAGAGAAAAATCAACTACACATCAGCATATCAACATACTAAGATATTAAAGAAAATTAACAAACATAAAGAGCATATATAACAAGATACATGTACTAAGCATAACATCATTCAATACTAGATCCATCTAAGATACCTAATTCATTCCTAATAAAGAAGAATCTATCTCTAGCTAGTTGGTGTTCTAATGTAGCTCCATGTAGAGCTTGTAGGCCTTGGATCTTTTTCATCAATGGAGTCCTTTGTTTCTTGAAGATCGATGACAACGAAATGGAGAAAGAGGAAAGATGATTGGAGATGCCACTTCAAGGAGAAGATGAGTCAAGAACAAGCTCACCATCGTAGGTGTAACAAGCTACATGTACTAAGCATCACATCATTCAATACTAGATTCATCTAAGATACCTAGTTCATTCCTAATATAGAAGAATCTATCTCTAGCTAGAGGTTTAGTAAAGATTTTAGCTAGTTGATGTTCTAATGTAGCTCCATGTAGAGCTTGTAGGCCTTGGATATTCTTCATCAATGGAGTCCTTTGCTTCTTGAAGATCAATGGCAGTGGAATGGAGAACGAGGAAAGGTGATTGGAGACACCACTTCAAGGAGAAGATGAGTCAAGAACAAGCTCACCACCATAGGTGTAACGCCCTGAAATTTTGCTAACTATAAATCGATGTTTAATATTATTTATCATGTTATTTGATTATATGACTGACTTGAATGAGTTGAGGTATGGTGTGAATCTGTCATGTGTGATTTTCTTGATGTGGATGTTGAGTTATGTGGAGTTTTATTGACCTAAGTTGAAATTATGAAATTTCAAATTTTACCTAAACCTATTCTAGTAAAACTACGATCCTAGATTTGATAACCGATGGATGTTTGCAAATCCTAGTTTTATTAACAATGTTTGGCCTTCCGCTTAGCATGAGAAGTGCTAAGCAAAATTCCAACCCGAGAGGGAATTGCGTCGAGCATGAATTGTTGCGCTGGGCGCAAAGGGAATTACGCTCAACCCAAATTTTTGTGCTCAGTGCAAATACCAACCTGATAGGAATTGTGCTAAGCATGAAAAGTCACACTTAGTGAAAAAAGTGGACTCCCGCTTAGTGAGATGAGCTTGGTAAGTGAGATCTACATATTATAAATACATTCTTTAGTGTGAAAAGCACGATTTTCACTCTTTTTCTCTCCAAACACCCACCCAATCCCTAACACCTCCTCCTCCACCACCCACGACCATCGATGGCCACCATGAGCCGTCGTTGCTTGCCGCTGAACCACTACTCCAAGAGGAACATTTTAATTGGAGAGGAATTCTGAATCCACCTCAAGGATTCAGTGAAGAAAAATCCCTCAATCCTTTCTTCCATAGCTTCTTTGAGGTAATTTTGTCATCTAAGCCTTTCTCCTTGTTATTTTGAGCTTCTCTTAGTATCTCTTGTGTTTTGGGTACTGTAATAGGGTGTTTTTACACTTCCTTAGAAAAACTCTTGAAAATGAGACATTGTAAAAGTTATCTTTTTATAAAATCGATGTTATTTTTGTGACCTTCGTTGAACCCTGGCCACATTGGTGTGATCGGAATTTCAAAATGACGTCTTCTTTTAGTAGAATCCGAAACACCCCTTAGCCCTTTATGTTTTGACAGGGGTAATTGAATCTGAATGTTTTTATTAACCTTGTTTTTAAAATCTACACTAAATTTCCTTTGATTTGGTATATAGAATGTTGTGTTTGGACTGACAAATGTGAACGAGAGAGGTCTCTGAGCGACGCAAAAAGGAAATGATGGAGAGTTCACGATAGGTGAAGGGAGTTTATTATAATTTACGACTTTTGATACCATAGTTAGGGTCAAGGAACCTAACTATGGGGATGTATGCTAGTCCCTGTTGCATGCTGGTTTTCAAGAAAAATAATGTTTTTGACTAATGGGATGTGATACGTCTGTTATTAATAAATGACATTATTGTTTTTATTAGACTTGTGTTGTTTGAAGACCTGGGGAGTGTGAATCTTAGGCATGAACTATATATGTGTGTATATGCGGAATGTGATTTGCTAATGATATTTGTCATACCCTAATTTCGTCCGAGCACGATCATTGGCCAACATTTGGATTCTTGCCGATCGAATTGAACTGCTTAATGTTAATTGTCGCACAATCCGTAGGGTTTTGTGATGTTTTGGAAGGAAATGTGCCAAATACTCAAAATGGGGGCAAAATGGTCACTTTGGGGACATTTTCCAGCCTCTGGGCCCATTAGAAAACTTAGAGATGAAGTAACCAGCTTGCTTGGGCGAGAAAGTTACTTCTAGATGTGCAACCTCCTCCCCTCATTTTCCTATAAATATGCGTGAGGGGCTGAAGGGAAGGGGTTCAATATCATTTGTAAGAAGTTTTCACTGAAATTAGTGAGAAGAAGGAGAAAGAATAAGAAAGATCAAGGCCATTGCACTTTTGTAACGCTTCCCTAACGTTTCCGTGATCAATTCTGTGACCGTTCTTCATCGTTCTTCGATCTTCGACCGGTTAGTTTTCTATTTTGAAGCTTTGAATTCATTATATGCACCCTTAGGGGTCCATCCTTGCTTTGCATGTCTTCATCTTTATTCTTCTACCATCAGTGATCTTTTTCTTTGTTTTAAGCAAGTTTCGACCGATCGTTTAAGCCGTAATCTCACTTAATCAATGTTAAAATGAATTTTAACCGATCGTTTGTGTTGTAATCTCTTTTAGTCACCGTTAAAATAAAATTCAACCGATCGTTTGTTATAACCTCGGTTAACCATCAAAAATTAAGTTTCAACCGATGAGCCTCGCATCCCCCTCCCGCCGAAGGGTAGGTTGTGACAATATTGTTATTGATGACTGTCGCAACCTACCCTTCGGCGGGAGGGCGACGCGTGACTCGCGGGATGCGTGTTCCACGAAAGGAATACGCGCGGAGTCGCCACCAACGTTTATTTGAGGAAAACGTCGGAAAAACCGGAAAAGACGCGATCTACGAACTTTTAAGTGAAAGGTTCGGGAGTTGTATTTACGCGCGGGGAAGGTATTAGCACCCCACACGTCCGTCACAAGGGACGACAGCCTTTAATCGAATGTGCAAACATGACTTTGATTTTTACGTTCCCTTTTATGTCCTTATATCCTTTATACCCTTTTTATATTTTTTCTCTTTTTGTGGTCGACAAGGGTGTTTCCCTTTGCTCCTACGTATTCCTCAATTGGGATGAGAAAATCAGACCTACGTAGTTCTTTCGGAACAAAGTGTTTGGTTAAGTTGTTTTTGTCTTTTTTTGCAAAATATGTTTTCATTGAACAAGAGGTCATTTAAGGTGTTGGACCATTAAACGGTCTTTTGATTTTGAAAGGAGAGAAACGTTAAGGCGTTGGACCATTAACGATCTCTTGGGGTGGTCGACAAAAGCGGGGCTTTTGCTCCTACGTATCCTCAATTGCGATGAGGAAATCAGACCTACGTAGTTCTTGCAAAAGCGGTAAAGTCACATGTTGATTTTATGCTTTTGAACGGTCCATGTTAACCGATAAAAGCAAAGAGGACCGTTTAAGGCGCTGGACCTTAAAACGGTTTTTAGTGATTTTTCGGAAAAAAACTTGATTTGTGAGTTGATTTTAGTCTTAGTTTCACTTTGGTTTATTAATCAATTCATTCAAGGAAACTTCCAAAGAAAAACGTCCGATTGATTTTTTTTATTATTTTATTCAAAGATATTTTGATTATTTTATTATTATTTTACTTTTTTTGGTTTAACCGAGGTTATAGCGTGAACGATCAGTTAGATTTCGTTTTAACAGTGATTAAACGAGATTACAACACAAATGATCGGTTGAAATTCATTTTATCATTTATTAGACGAGAAAACGGCTTAAATAAATGGTTAAAGCACGTTAAAAACGGAAAAAAAGAAAACTGAAAGTAAACGAAATTAAAGTGAAAGTACACAAAACAAGAAATGAATTGAAAGTCTCGAATTCGAAAACTTACCCGTTGAAGAACGAAGAACGAACGAAGAACGGATGAAGAACGGTGAAGAACGATGAAGAATTTCCACAGAATCGCTTACGGAAGCGTTACGGAAGTACTTCGACTTGATTTTTCTTCACGAAAACGTGTTTTTTGCCCAAAATAGCCGAAATGCATAGCCAAAGGGATCTTGAACCTTTTGAAACAGCTCCCCCCTCCCCTATTTATAGAAAAAAAAAGGAGGTGCTTGCCGCCCAAAGACTTAATGAAGAAGATTTCTAAGCGCACCCGAATTACTAAGTTCACCCCCCTTTTCGTATTTTACGGAAAGGTTACGGAAGCCTTACGGAACTGTTTTCGAATTTGATTTTCATCTTTTTTCTTTTCCCTTTTACCAATGTTAAGTGGAATATGCTTACCCAAGGTTTTCGGAAATTTTACGGAAGTATTACGGAAGCCGCGGAAGCCCCGAAAACCATTTTTCAAAAACGTGGAGGAGCTTGCCGCCCAGTTGCTTCCTCCTTAAGCAACCCAACTTCCAAAATGTTCTAGAAGGGCCTAGATTTGAATTTCTATTTACACCCCTATCTTGATAAGTTCACCCCTTACCTTTTTTGGTGATTCTTTTTTTCGTAAAGTTACGGAAACTTACGAATCTCGTAACGATACTTGTTTTCTTTCCGTAATGTTACGGAACCTTGCGGATTACATAATCATCCCCTTTTTGACTTACGGAATGTTACGGAATCTCACTTAATTATGCAACGATGCTTCCATTTGATTTCCGGTGTGTCACGGAAACTTACGGATTGTGCATCAATATTTTTTGGTTTTCCGGCATGTCCTGGAATTTCACAAATTGCCTAATGATGGATGCCAAGCACCTCACAAGGACCAAAGAAAGGTCGCATGTCATCAAGCAAAGGTCCCCGGACGAAATTAGGGTATGACAGTTGCCCCTCTTTACTTGTCTTTTATTGGAGATAAAAGGAAAGTAAAGATAAGACACTAATTTCGTTCCTCTCGATTTGACGAGAGTCGCGGGTGACCATAAAATCTCCACATGCAAATGACTTGTTGTTCCTGGATTTTCACAAATTGCCTAATGATGGGTGCCAAGCACCTCACAAGGACCAAAGAAAGGTCGCATGTCATCAAGCAAAGGTACCCGGACGAAAATTAGTGTATGACACTAATTTCGCTCCTCTCGGTTGACGAGAGTCGCGGGTGACCATGACTTGTCGTTCCCGGATTTTCACAAATTGCCTAACGATGGGTGCCAAGCACCTCACAAGGACCAAAGAAAGGTCGCATGTCATCAAGCAAAGGTACCCGGACGAAAATTAGTGTATGACACTAATTTCGCTCCTCTCGGTTGACGAGAGTCGCGGGTGACCATGAAATTTCCGCATGTAAATGACTTGTTGTTCCCGGAGGAACAAAAGGTGCAGAAGACTATGTCAGCCTCTGCATGCTATCAAGCGTTCTGTCTTACAGATAGCAAAAGAATGTTTATACGGATAACCACTCGGGTATTTCCGCGTATCATCGGGCCCGCCGCCTCTGGATGATACAAGGGTGCAGAATGACCAAACTTGGTCTCTGCTTGTCATCGGGCCCGCCGCCTCTGGATGACAAAAGGGTGCAGATAACCGTAAGGTATCTCCGCGTATCATCGGGCCTGCCGCCTCTGGATGATACAAGGGTGCAGAATGACCAAACTTGGTCTCTGCTTGTCATCGGGCCCGCCGCCTCTGGATGACAAAAGGGTGCGGATAACCGTAAGGTATCTCCGCGTATCATCGGGCCCGCCGCCTCTGGATGATACAAGGGTGCAGAATGACCAAATTTGGTCTCTGCTTGTCATCGGGCCCGCCGCCTCTGGATGACAAAAGGGTGCGGATAACCGTAAGGTATCTCCGCGTATCATCGGGCCCGCCGCCTCTGGATGATACAAGGGTGCAGAATGACCAAACTTGGTCTCTGCTTGTCATCAGGCACGCCGCCTCTGGATGACAAAAGGGTGCGGATAACCGTAAGGTATCTCCGCGTATCATCGGGCCCGCCGCCTCTGGATGATACAAGGGTGCAGAATGACCAAACTTGGTCTCTGCTTGTCATCGGGCCCGCCGCCTCTGGATGACAAAAGGGTGCGGATAACCGTAAGGTATCTCCGCGTATCATCGGGCCCGCCGCCTCTGGATGATACAAGGGTGCAGAATGACCAAACTTGGTCTCTGCTTGTCATCGGGCCCGCCGCCTCTGGATGACAAAAGGGTGCGGATAACCGTAAGGTATCTCCGCGTATCATCGGGCCCGCCGCCTCTGGATGATACAAGGGTGCACGTCACATGACCTCAGGGTCAGTATGACAAAGATTATGGGGCGGCCGACAAAAGCAAGGCTCTTGCTCCTACGTATCCTCCAATGAGGAACTCAGACCTACGTAGTTCTGGATAACTTGTGAGACTTGAAAAGTCTCCATCGGAAAATGATGACATCTCCGGAAAGGGCGCAGATGACCATATTGGTCTCTGCTCGTCAATCACACTTGGGGTCACTGAATGACGAGGTGCGGATAACCGTAAGGTGTCTCCGCGAGCTACCAGCTCTTGAGTCATGGCAACAAAAGGCGGTATGGTCGACAAAAGCGAGGCTCTTGCTCCTACGTATCCTCCAATGAGGAACTCAGACCTACGTAGTTCTGGATAACTTGTGAGACTTGAAAAAGTCTCGGTGTTTTCTTCGCTAAAATGCAAACATGCTTTAGTAAAGAGATAAATATTCCAACTGGTTAGAGTAGCATACGCTTTTTTGAGTGAAAAACAATGCGTTTACCGGGGAAGGAGAGTCTGCTGATGAAATCCCCCATAACCTTAACTGAGATTTTGGATGTTAGCATTTCATTTTCTAAATGAACATTTAGAGGAAACACTGGGTTTGACAAAATAGAAGAAAATCACTCAAAGTGTATCAATCTCGCACAGGTAAGTGTTTCATCCTAATTCCGAACCATAGATATATCATGACTTGACTTTGCAAATTATTTCCTATCAAATCAAAAATTACATGTGTGATCATGGATCAATAGGACTTCCCTTGGGAATGGGTTCTTTTGGTGGGTTTTTCGGCTTTTGTGTGTTTTTGGCTTTTGATTTTTTGTTGGCTTTTTCCTTTTCTGTCTTTGTTTAGTGCGGGGCGAAAAAGTCGCTAGCGCACAAGATTTTGGTTGGCAATTAAAGGGGGAAGACCATTTTAGGTCGTGGTTTCCTTTCCTTCTTTTTGTTCATTTGGTGACAATTCTGTATTGTTCAGATATTGTCCGGTTTAAAGACCTCTCTGCACATTTCTTCTGGTTTCTTTGACCAGGAACTTTTTTTTTTTTTCTTTACTTTCTCCCATTCTTTGGTTGGGAATTTTCTTTCTTTTCTTTTTGCTTTCTCCCACTTTTTGATTGGGAATTTCCTTTCTTTTCTTTTTGCTTTCTCTTTGATTGGAAATTTTCCTTCTTTCCTTTTTTGCTTCCGAGGGTAAGGATTATAGTGAGTCATGATTTTGGATCAAGGTTTGTAGAATGGCTAGACATGATACATGTCGGGGTTTGGTTTGGCTCAAGGATAAAAGGGGTGCCCCACATTATTTCCATGACACAAATGCAAAAATGATGATTTGGAAACTTTATGCAAAACTGGTCATGCATGCACCTATGCGGACACTCAAGTGTCAAATTTTTATGGTCATGTGATGCTAGGGCTCAGGATTCATTTCCTCTATTTTAGTCAACCCAATGTTTCCAAAATATGTTCTTTTATCCATTTGTGCATTCATCCAAGTCCATTTCGGGCGTCCGCGAAACTTTTCACAGCATTCACCTTTCAGGTGTACACACACATTTTTTTTTCCAAAAACTAGCTATGATCAGCGAATTAATCTTCAAAGAAAAGTTGGAAGTCATCTCTTTTCAAA